>NC_058031.1:1124674-1357174 GCF_019176455.1 Solea senegalensis
CCTATTCCTAATTCATGTTTGTATTTTTGATTATTTTACCCATTTAAGACTTTAATTTAACAAACAATGTGGTTCTTTTTTGTGTGTGTGTAGTTTATTTAAAGGTGACATAGAATGCTTGTATCACACATATATGTTAGTTATGGAGGTCTACTTACATATGTGAACTTGTTTTCATGGTTAAAAACCTCCTAATCGCTGCAAACGAGCCAATCAAAATATCTCCTCACTGACGCTCTCGTCAGCCGCGCTGTTTCAGACCAAAACCACACCCCCAGAACGTGGACTGTGTTGTGATTGGCCAGCCAACGAGAGCTTTCCCACTGTCCTGTGATTGGCCAGGTACCTGGAAGTGACGTAATAGATAGGCCAGCTCTCAGATACACAGCTCCCCCTCTGGCACGGTGGATGCTCTGCATCTCAGCAGCTACAACAAGAGTAGTTCTTCTTCTTCTTCCCTCACCAGGAGGCGCTACAGTGGTGAGAGGAGTGGTGAGGATTTCTGATGACGACATCAAATTAAGGAAGTGCCGATCCGCTTCGCAGAGCCCAGTAAAACAATACAACACTATTTTCTCAGCAGTGGCTGAAATGTTTGTTCTGAAACTTTAGGGTTTCATAAACGAGGTCATGACGCAGATACACACACAAACGCAGCGTTAATTGGAGCTTCCGGTCTATGGCGCCTTTAATGCTCTTAAAGCAATGACTTCTGTATTTAGTGTATGAAAAGTAAAAATGCCTCATTCCAACTGTGTCCAGTCCAACTTTATTTATAAAGCATTTTAACTGCTGTACATGAGGGAAATATAAAATATAGAAACATAAGACCTAAACAATAAAATACCTCAGCAGCAACACAGGTAAAAACAACAATAACGTCTCTCACTGGGTCCAAAAACCAAAGAGTAAAAGTGTTTTTTAAGGGATTTGTTTTAACCCCTGATCTAAAACATCAGCTGACCAATACATGGACATATGTGTGGAGGGAGAGACAGAGACAGAGACACAGAGACAGAGACACAGAGACACAGAGACCACCCCCAGGTACAGATGAGAAGAAGGTAGGTGCACTTTGTTGGTAAGTGACATCATACCTTTAAAAATCCCTTAGGCGCGGTCATGGCGTCATCCGTTTCTTCAGAGGCAGCACGCACAGACAGAGAGAGAGAGAAAGAAAGAGAGAAAGAGAGAAAGAGAGGAAGAAAGAAAGAAAGAAAGAGAGAAAGAAAGAGCAACACCCCCTGCACCTCTGATGCTTCACCCGTTTACCAATTAAGGCTCTCGCCGCGCGGGACAGAGAGAGAGAGGGAGACGAGCACACGCAGAGGTAAAAAAGAGTAAAAGAGAAAGAGGGACGACCTCTTCTTGTCTGCGCGTCACGCCAACGACCAATAAACCCACTTTCACCCCCGCTGGGACTGCTCGTGGGGAGGGAGGTCCAGGACCTCGGTGCAGCTCACACACACACACACACACACAAACACACACACACACTCACTAACACCCCGGTAACTGCTGCTGCTGCGCGCACTGGAGACGCACCGGAGACGCACCGGAGACGCACCGGACCACAGGCTGCCACACATGTAAGTCCCGCTGGGAGAGTGAGAGGGTGATGCCGCCCGCGTGGACTCTTTCTTCCACGTGTTTTTTTCTTTCTGCTGCTGCGACAGTGTTTGAGATAGTTTGGTGAAAGTGTACTTGGAGCGACAGAGACCGGATTGCCGGCTGGGGGTCCTGCGCCTTTTACGCACCAACACTCAGCAGCAGCAGCAGCAGCAGCATCTTTGTAGAGTTACAGCGAGGGGGCTCCTCACCAAATAAGGTAAAACACGGACACTGACTGCTGCTGCTGCTGCTGCTCTGGAGCTTTTGAGTTTTTTTGGGGGGGGAGTGGGAGTGGGGAGGGAGTGGTGGCCACTTGCGCCCTCCGCCGCCGAGAGCGGGTCTCACATGAGCAGACTCACCTGCTCCATCCAAACTCAGGTGGTTTTCTGACGCAGGACAAGCAGAGAGACATCGAGTTCAATCCTTTATAAACATATTTTTCCCACGGTGCAGTGCAGTTTGCGGCATGTTTGTGTTGAGGTGTTGTTGTTTTTCCTGACAGTAACTAACACGTTTGGAACTTAATGACACAGACTTTTATAGTCGGGATGAGCTGCTGATGTGATCGTCTGTATCTCTGTTGGTCCACTTCCGGTCAAAATCACTGAATCAGAAGGACAAATCTGACTTGTTGTGTAGTTTAATTTACGTTCAATTTAAACAAAAACTGTGTTTGAACTCGTGGTTATGGTTTGGTGGTAAATCCATGAGCAGAACTGTGTCACAAAAACATGAATAATGACTTTATTGGACCAATGTCAGGTGCAGTTTGTAGATCCTGTGTGGCTCAGTATACTCTGATTTCAGGGAGTTAGATTTGTCTGTGTGACATGTTGTGGAATCTTCTGCTGCTGCTGCTTCGATGTTTGACACGTTGTGCATTCACACAGTCGATCTTGGTTGTTTGTGAGAGATTATTTTCTATAATCTCAGTCTGGTCCCTGACCTCTGGCAGAAAACTGGCTCTCACTGAATATTTTATTTTGGTTTTTTTTGACCATCTTCGGTAAAAATCTAGAGATAGTTGGGTGTGAAAATCCCAGTAGATCATCAGTTTCTGGAATACTCAGAGCAGCCCACCAACTATGCTGCATTTAAAGTCACTTTAATCCCATTTCCTCGTCATTCTCATGCTTGGTTTGTCCTTCGGTAGCTCATCTTAACCATGTGTACACGCCTAAATGCACTGGAGTTGCTGCCCTGTGATTGGCTGATGATGAGATACTTGCATGAACCAGCAGTTGAACAGTTGTACCTAATAAAGTGGCTGGAGAGTGTACAGTATAAGGCACTGAGAAACATTCAAATGTGACGTTCATCCCTGTTTCGCCACCAAAACAACATCTTTTTTTAAAAAAAAGTTATTTAGAGTCATTTCATGAAGACACAACACAGCAAAGTTTCTTTTTTTTATCCTAAAATATTATCAAATCTACATATTTGTGTTTTTATACCAAGGTGGGTTATGCTAAAACTGTCTCTAACTGTCTTTCTTACTCGTTACTACCAAATAAGTGTCTTTGCTCAAGGACACACATATAGACTAGCAGAGCCAGGGATTAAACCCACAACCTTCCTGTTGAAAGACAACTCTGAGCCACCGTGGCTCAATTCAAACTCCTCACTTTTTTAATACTTTACTTTTGATACTGAAACGTCCTCAGAGTGAATGAAGGCCTCGCTCTCTGTCTGTCTCTCTGTCTGTCTCTCTCTGTCTGTCGCTCCTCTCAAACCTCATTGCTGTTATGATGGAATAAGTGGAATGTGCCGTGTTTATCCTCTGCATAGATTTAAGCGGCAGGTGATTTCACACTGAGCTCAGAACATTCCTGAAGAGCCTTCATCTAAAACAGTGCGGAGGAAAACTGTGTTTTCAGATGGCAGCCTGTCTGCCTGTCTGCCTGTCTGTCTGTCTGTCTGCCTGCCTGTCTGTCTGTTGGCTGTTCACTGCAGCTCCAGTGACTCTGACTCTGCAGCAGCGTCGAGGGCCAAAAACTGTCCAGACTGAGACTCAGACGACTTATCGCAGCACTGATGGTTTATATAAAGTGTTTTCAGGCCAAAATATTTCCTTTCTTTCTTATCTGCTGTTTTGTTCCGAAACATCCAAACTCCTAAAATAACCAGGGACAAGATTTGGTTTGTTTTAAATTAAATTAGACATATTTTACCAAAACTTTACTTTTATTACCCTTTTTTGGTAACACTTTTTTTACATGATGGTACATTAAAACATGGTGTAATGTGAGATATTATTATATAATACCTTCTTATTTCCACCTTTGTAATAACTATGGTAACACAGTATGGTTAAAAAAAGGAGGAAATATTAAAATAATGTTATTTCTAAAGTAATAGCCTATGATAATTACCATATTATAGAGAGTTGTTTAAAGTTACAAGTTGAAAAACAAATGTTTTCATTGTTATTACCCAGCTATTCCATGTTATTTCTATAATATTGCCTCCTAATTACAAATTATTACCTATATACTGTACTGTACGATTACCATATTGTAATTATATATATAATTAAAGAGTTCTCATTTGTTACTTCATTTAAATTCTTCACTTACAGCAGCAATGTGTAACCTTTAAATCTAAACACATTATTATGTTAAATGAGTTCATACACTCGGCTCCAAGTGACAGTTTTGTTAGTATAGCACATGTTTTTAAATGTTGTGTTGCCTGGCAACATTGCCACACTGCACACAAGAAGTGATTTGTTTATATCTCAAAACAAACACAAGCAATAGCAACAAAAATAAATAAATAAGTGCTACTAAAATAAATGCTTCTTTCAAATAATGTTTTATTGTTTTTATTATTCATGACGTCTAAATAGAGGCAGAATAATAACAACATAAACAGCATAGGTTAGCGATGTGTTTTTTTAAAGTATAGACTCAGATACTGCAGCTTTAAACACAGAAATCAAAGTTGAACATTTTCAGAATAAAGTACGTTGTTGTGTTTTGCATTCACCTAATGTGGCAGTGAAACTGTAAACACACACATTTATTCATAAATCTATATAATCTATAATCTAATATACACATATGACCAAAGGTTGCTTTTTTAAAAATATTTTAATGATATTTTATATTTATAAGCAGGTCAACAGGCACCAAATTGTACAACAAAAACAAAAATGACTTCAATCCACACACACTGCAGCTGTAAGACTTCTTCTTTCTTGACACATGTTGCAGTTTGACTTCTCAAGTATCAAGAGGAGGAAGTGATCCATGCCATGAGAAGAAGAGGGTGAAACTGTCTGCTGCCACTTGTCCTTATTTGACTCTTGTCTTGTCTTGTCCTACTTTCACCCTGACACGCTGTGAATCTCTGCTTCTGACTCTCTGTCTGTCTCTCTGTCTGTCTCTCTGTGTCTCTCTGTCTCCACCGCTGTGTTGCGTGCTTGTGTCAGGTGGTTAGAGACAACAGTGGGTATAACTCACTGAACCAACTTCCTGTGACTGCTCTGGTGTGATGGGTGTGTTGGTGAGAAAACCACAAGTATCAGCCTGAAGAAGATGAAGAAGAAGAAGAAGAAGAAGAAGAAGAGTGAGTGACACTTAACACTTAACCTCATTTAATCTGAGTGTGCACAGTATCATGTCACAGTCTCTCAGCACTCTCTGGTGCATCATCATCATCATCATCATCATCATCATGAAGTTGTTCCGTCACGTCATGCTCATCCTGCTGCTGTCACCTTTGACCCAAGGCCTCACATTTAAGACAGTGAGAAACAAATGGAATGACTTTGATAATATGATTTAACTCAGGATCGTGTCTGAACCTGAGCTCCAGTTTGAAAGCAAATTAAAACACTTGTGTTATTGAAATACACTGAAAAACAATCTTCTTTATGTGCTTTAAATTATAATTCAATTAAATGTAATTGATAGAAATACATCAGTAAGTAGTGTTATAGCTTTTATTCACCTGTAACACAACTTAATATTTAGTTTATTTACTGAGTTTATTCACACAAAAAGTCTGCAGTGTAGTTCAGAACAAGTATTAAAAGAAAGTGTAAAATATAATAAAAACGAGGGGTTCAAAACTAGAGTTTAATTCAGTATTAGATTTACGAGAGGAAATTATGGGATTGTGTCAAAATTCTGCTATAGAATAGAAATACTTTATTCATCCCCAAGGGGAAATTGTTTCAACATAGCAGCAATACAATAATTATAAACATTAAATGTAAAATGTGCAACATGGGAAAAAAATATATAGTGCAATAATAAAAGAATGGCATAAAGGAGTGCAATGGCATCCCGGATTTCATGGAGAGACAATGTTCATTGTACAATTATTATTTTTCTTTTTTATTATTATTTTTTACAGAGTTATTCTAAGTTCAGTTACCTTTAAATAAATGGAGACGGCTGTGAAAACATTTATTTAAATAAAAGACAAAAGACAGTAAACCTTTAATGAATCCACTGGCACTGCAATGATCCAAATTAAATCCAGATTAACAATGTTTAATGTTAACCTTTAATGTTCTAATGACTTTGCTGTTACCTGGTTAAATCATGAATAATAATAAACATTAAAATTATGTCCAGAATAATTCCAGACAAAAGGGGAAAAGAATTAGAGAACCTTTAGAAAATAGACATTAGGAGACGTGACAAGAGAAAAGTGAGAAAACCGCAGTGTCACCTGTGAACACTAGAGGGAGGCAGATGACAAAGCAGAGAGGTCCGTCCCTCAGTGTCCTGGTCCACTGTGTCTCTGTCCCCGCCCTGTGTTTTGTCTCGTGTTTATTTGGTGAATTCCAGTGAAACAATAGACTTTGACTCAGTGACTTTGTCGTGGATCAGAACATGTGTGTGTGTGTGTGTGTGTGTCTCAGTGTGACTGTGTTACATGTTTGTAATCTCAATCCTGCTGCTGCTCTCATATAATCTCCACTGATACTTTAATTGTAAGAAAGAAAAACGGTCTGAATGACACGGCGTGTGGGAGCAGAGTTTACTTGTTTGAATGTTTCTGTAAATGTGTGTGTGTTTGATTCATATTCAGCTCACAGTTGCAGGGTTGTTATGGGGGTGAGGGGCATTCTTCACATTCTCCTTTGACCAGACACACACACACACACACACACACACACAGTGAGCCAAGGCATTCTTGATGACTGCTGGCCACACTGTGGCTCCTGGCACTGAGCTCCTTATTTAGTCAAAAAGCTGCAGAGTCACATCTGTGAGTCTGTGACTTTCTGTCTGTTTTTGCTGCTGCTGCTGCTGCTGCTGCTGCTGCTGCTGCTGCTGCTGCTGCTCAAAGACACAGAAAACACATCAGGAAACATGAACCTGCATCTGTTTCTTGACGTTTGCCTCTCGGATTATTCAGAAGATGGATTTCCTCAAAGAAACAACGAAACAACACGACACACATGCAGCCGTGACGTCACATATTATAATGTCATTATAATTGATTCACTTCCTTCACTTGTGTGTAGTTGGCATGTTCTCCCCCGTGTGTGTGTGGGGTTTAATCCAGGTTCTCCGGTTTCCCCCCACAGTCCAAAAACATGCAGATCTGGTGGGAATTAGGTGAAATTGGACACTCTGAAGTGAGTAAGTGTGAGTGTGGATGGTTGTTTGTCTTTATATGTGCGACGCTGTGATGGTGACGACGCTGTGACGTGACCCCGCCTCTCGCCCTACGTCAGCTGGGATTAGCACCAGTGAGTGAACTTGTTGTGATTGTGTTTCACAGACTGATAAAACTTTATTGTCACTGCACAAATACAATGAATGAAAAAATAGAGATATAAATAGACCAATCCTCTTCTTTCACCTGTCGCCACAGTGGATCGTCTGCTAATCTAATCTATAAAAATAAATCACGCAGAGAACAAACACATTTCATCAGTCGTTAAGTTCCAACTCATCGCCAAGATAAACAACTAAACTCCTAACTTTACAGACACTGATCCATAACATCTCAGCTGGATTATTATAATTCCCTGTATGTGGGATTAGACCAGACATCTTGTCTGCCGATTTATAAACAACGACTCCTGTGAGACCACATCACACCTGTCTCGCTGCTGAGGATTGATGTTAAACTGTTATTGTTGGTTTTTAAAGCTCTTAATGTCTGACCTCTCTGAACCTGGACTTAAAAACTCGAGCTGCCCCAAAACCTTGGAACACTTTACCCATTGAAATGAAATCCGCCCGCACCATTGAACATTTGAAATGACCTTTAAAGACCCACGTCTTCTCTCTGGCCTTCAAAGTCAACTTCTATCTAGGTTTTTATTGTTTTATTATTTGACTGTGTTACTGTCGTGTTTTATACCTTATCGTTATACCACCGTTGTTTTTTAATGTGCTCTAGGAATAAAGTCCTCTCTCCTGAGGCCGTTCCTCTTTCAGATTTAAGGATTACAGTATTCACCACCTCATCCCCGTAGTTTAGCTTCTACAAAACAATTAAAAGAGGTTTCTGACCGACTGAGAGGAACAAGTGAAGGATGTTTCTGAAGGAATCTGCCCATCGTTGCTGCTGCTGCTGCTGCTGCTGCTGCTTCATTAGTAGCATCATATAGTGCATATTTGGTGAGTGATCTCATCCAGCTGTTTGGCCAGTAACAGCAAAGACAAACAGAGGAGGCCGGAGTCTAGACGCTGCACGTCTGGACCATCCAAACTGTAACCTCTTTACAGATAAGGCCTGTAAAGACTCACTGTATATGCGCTGACATTCACACGGCTCAACAAACACAGCTCTGACTCTGTGAGGAGTCACTGATCTGAAAATCCCCGTGGAAGCGTCTCTGTTTCACACTGTGTGTGTGTGTGTGTGTGTGTGTAAGTACCCGAGTCATTAACAGTGACACTGCGGTGAATGGGCGGGGCCTGTGGGCGGGGCCTGTCACCAGGTGATGCAGGATAAATCAGGGCTGGAAATGAGGAAGCATGTTGTCTCATTTTCTTTTTTAAATAAGGCTGTTTGATAAGTCTTTCCTCTTTTGTTAAAGCCCTGGTTTTGACCAGCAGACTTCCTCTCAAGCATGTTGCCATGGTTACCGTCTTCTTTGTTGTGGAAAGTGTTGAGCTACAGGGATCGCGTGGCGTGGAATGATGAATTTTACGTCCAAACAAACACAAAAAGTACCTGGACATACAGCCCATGGACAAGCAGAGGGGGTTGCCAATCAAAATCAAGGTTTGGGTACCCTTGAGCAAGGTGCCCAATCCCCATTGCTCATTGTTAATTGGACACTCCTAAATTGACCTGACCCACGTCAGGAAGAGCAGCCGCTGTAGTGACCCCTCGAGAGGGAGAAGCCAAAAAAAGAGAAACAGCTTCAAAACAAACACTATGAGTTCAATCGATGGTTTGTATTGATGGTAGAGCTGAGCTGATATCATATTATCGCTCTGATACTGGCCAAAATCACTGGATTGAATATTGTGAAAAGAGCTTTTAGCTGTAAATATGATGTAAACACACGCTGTAAAGACGGACGTCCACCACATGACCACCAGTCACATGACCACCAGTCATGTGACTGTGAAGGACGTGAGCGTTACCTCCACACAGTAATATTTCAAACAGGTCGATTATAACGAGAACGAAAATGTCTGATTGATCTGAAAATCTTTGTTTCAGACCAATATCAGTATGAGTGGAAATTCAAGGTCGCGATATCGGCAACAGAATAGTCAAGGCAGTCAAGGCCCCCAAAGCTGAGAGGATGGAGGCGGGGGGCCCTAAGAACAGCTGATAACATTACTTCACAGGAATGTTCATTTTGTGAGAACTCTTTCTAAAATTCAACATGCAGGATCTTGTTATTGCCATAATCCCAAATGACATTATAATCAGAAAACGTACTGATTTTACTTTTCCCTCACTATTATTTATAGCTGTGCTCAGACGTTTGTGAACATTGAAGAGGTGGTTGTGCAGATTTTCTTTTGCAGTGTGGTTGTATGTGGTACTGACACATAGTTAGAGCTGATTCTGTGGCTCATGCCACCAGTGGACTAACTGTGGAACCGCCCTAAGACATGGACGCTTGGCTGCCAGTGGGGGACAAAAACAGATTTAAGCCACTTAACAGAGACTCGCCTAATAAAAAAGTACAAAAATCTACTCCACAATTTCTTTACAGTAAGTTTGCTGCTTGTTCCAACTGTAGATTTTCTGAACTGTTAAAACTCACAGTGCCAAAGCCCATAGAGAAAATTGTCGATTCTTGCATCACAGTGTTGTGGATCCACCGTTGCCTCTGTGAGTGAGCGCCAATGTGTTATTATGTGACTTCAGTGTTTTGAAATACTTAAGTAACATTAACTCACCAAACGAGGCAGCAGGAGACGCTGAACTCCTGTGTCCCTGTGGTTTTCTCTATGGTGCAGCAAATCTTTATTAGTTAAAAATCTGTTTTGTTGCCGTGTCCCCACCATGAGAGCGAGTGTCTGTGTCTGAGACTCAGTGAAGACAACATGTCTTTATCCTTCTTTATACACCTCTTACACTAATTGCAGGTTTTCTCTAATCACAGAGCAGCTCACATTAAATTCAGCTCACAACTCTGAACTCCGGTGTTATATACTGTGAAACTCAGGGTGCAGGTACACGGTGTGTAAACCTGGACGTGGACTAAAAGAGTCATTAATGACATCATTTGGACTAAGTGATGGCACTTTGCACTCTATTGCACCGGTCACTGACACTGACACACTGTGATGGTGTGTGTGCTCTGTGCAGTTATGAAAATATCAATTTAAATGTTTGTTTTTTTTAAGAATTTAATTTAATTTTAATTTTAAAGTTTACTGATTTTTTTCAGTGCCAAATGTGAATATTCCGGTAATAATATTGGATTGTGGACAAACCAAGACCTGTGCAAACATCATCATTTCCTGGTTTGAGAACCATAATGATCAACATTTTTCAACTTTCTTTGTCTTCTATATTTTGTTTTTTAATGTTTTGTTGTGTGTTTGTTCCTGGGAGTGTGTGTGTGTGTGTGTGTGTGTGTACAGTGTACCTATAACTGTTGTACTTGTGTTAACTTTAAAGTTTAAAGTAACGTTGAAGTTATTATAGCTTGGGAAGTCTCCAGGCTCCAAGTCTGCACTCTCATATTCACTCTTGTCCTTTTTCCTTTTCTCTCACACAGTCAAAGTGAAAAGAGAGAGAGAGGGCGCGGCCAAGCAAAGCTGAGCAGACTCCACCCAGAAAAAAAAATCCAGCGAACCAAGACTCAGCCGAGACCATAAAAATGAGTGGTTCCCACCCCCGGCTCCACCAGAGCGCCTCGCCCGCTCCCAACGCTCTCTCCTCGGACAAGGACGCCGAAATGCCCGCCACGGAGAAGGACCTGGCCGAGGACGCGCCGTGGAAGAAGATCCAGGAGAACACCTTCACCCGCTGGTGCAACGAGCATCTGAAATGTGTCAACAAGCGCATCGGCAGCTTGCAGACGGACCTGGGCGACGGGCTGCGGCTCATCGGGCTCCTGGAGGTGCTGTCCCAGAAGAAGATGTTCCGAAAGTACAACCAGAGGCCCACCTTCCGCCAGATGCAGCTGGAGAACGTGTCGGTGGCGCTGGAGTTCCTGGACAAGGAGAACATCAAGCTGGTGTCCATAGGTGGGTCTCACACACACACACACACACACACTGCAAAACCAGAACCAGAACCAGAGATGAAGTTTGATGAATGGTTTCCACAAACCTTCACCTTCATTCAGGTTGTGTCTCCACTGTTAACTTTGAGTCATGAAAGTAGTTGAAAGTGTATAATTGTGTCTTTCTTTTGTTTGCGATTAACCCGAACTACTGATATTGTGATATAATCTTTGAAATTAGCTAAAAATATAGAATTGTGACTTTCTTTTGATCAACCCTAACGACTGATATTGTGACGTCAATTGCAATATAATCTTTTAAAAGTCGGCTTTAGTTCAATATTCATCATTTAATAGTTAAAAAAAACATTACCACACCATCAAAAACATTAAAGGACCAGTGAGGTGGATTTAATGGCCTCTAGGGGTGAAGCTGTGTATTGCAACTAACTGAATCCTGGTACAGTGTGGCCATCTTAAAATGATTAAATGATGATTCAATTAGAGCTGAAGAATAAATTGAGATTTTATCCAAATCGCAATATGGCCCACTGTAATGTTCAGATGGCAGGAGGAGCAATATTTGTTAAAGCCAAAATGTGCGATCAAATTATCACTTTAGATTAATTTTGTCTTGATCTGTACACAACCTATTCTACAATCTGAAGAGAACATCTTTGTTTCTCAGTAATCATTTTAAATATGGTTTTGAGTATAATTATGTAAAATTCATATCGCAATTCCTGTCAAAATAATCGCATTTAGATATTTATTCAAAATTGCTCCGCCCTAATGTTCAGCCCTATGTAGCAGTCTGAATAATTTGATTAAAATATCCAATTTATGTATATTATTTATCATTTTAGCGATGTAATGATACGGTTCAATATTTCCTGTTACAGATTTAAAAGAAGGTGGAGCGTTGTCACATTAGAACCGGTCATATTTATTTATATGTTCACTACTATATGAGAACATAAAGGTCCAGTGTGTAACTTGTAGGAGGGTTTATTGTTAAATTTAATATACTACCCTTCAAATCTCTTTCAGGCAGGGGGCGCTGAAAATTAGCAGTAGCTACAAATGCATTTCTACACGTTTCTGTTAAATAAACACTGACATGTAAATGAAAAAGTCTGTTTGTATTAGTGTATCATAGCTTTTTCCTACTTTAAGCACGACTCTTGCTTTCCAAAGGCTGCCATCTTCTGAAGCAACACCTTTGAATAAGCTCCTTTTTTTGCGTGCTCAGGGCAAGGGCCTTGCCTCTTGCTTTGCAGAGGCCACCATCTTGCACGGCCCTGTTTCTAAAGCAGACAAAACAACCAGTGTAACGAAGAAGAACGACATTCTGTTGCCATGACAAACATAGGCAAGGGTAGGTCGCAATCTGCCATCTCACCATTAGATGTCACTAATTCTTACACATGGTGCCTTTTAAACTGTATACTGTATAAACTGTTGTGTACGTCGTAGAGTCAGAACAGCTCTGTTAATAAATGGCATCCTTTGTGGTTTGCCACTTTGCATAGTTTCCACTTGCTGTTTGAAACAGATTAATTGTTCAGCTGTAGTTGGATGTGATGTGTGCGTGTGTGTGTGCGTGTGTGTGCGTGTGTGTGTGTGTGTGCAGCCTCTGAACAAAGTGAAACATGTCGCTACCCAGTAGGAAAAGAAATAAAGCATCTGTCACGTTGTAAAGAAACATGCTGGAATGTGGAGTTTGCTGTTGTGTAGTGGTGTGAAAATAAGTGAGTGTTTCCAGTGAGAAAGCAGGCGTTTCCCCCCGCGGTGTCCAGGGGAGCTCCGCTTTTGTCTCAGGCTGTCCAGATTTGAGGCGGGTTGTTTTGGGAGGAGGGGGACATGAGTGTGCTGAGGGTGGGCCCCAGGCCCCTTTCTCGTGTTCCCCCTGCCGCCGCCGCCGCCGCCGGAGCCGGGCTGGGCCGCTCCGAGCCAAACTGTGAAGGCTGGGGATTCACTTCAGGCCTAGTAGCACAGGAGAGCTGATCCTGTACTCACAGGAACACAAGGCTATTGTCTGTGCTCATGTCGTGCAGTGGGCTGGGTCTCCCTCTACAGGACTTGGCTCCTGTTTGGTGACATGGACGTGGGTTTTTCTGGGCTTTGCCGACATGCAGCTGCTCTTCTCCTCACAACACTGGACGGATGGTGGTTTTGATAGAGTTGGACTCCTGCGGGTTACAGAATGTTAGAATGTTGTCACGATGAAAAGTTCCAAATCAGTCAATATTGATCATTATTGCAATAGAATGTGAGTTTTTAGTTTTGCTCTTGAGTTACAGACAGAAATCTGAGGTAAAACATTTAATAGTAAGTATATGTTGTGTCACAACATTGCTTAACGTGAAAAAACATTTACCCAATAATTTTGTGCCTGCATGTCGATATTTTAAATAAAAGTAATATGAATGCAAAGTAAGTATTAAATGCATGAAAGATAAACGTTTGGATGGAAAAGATTAGGGCAAATGATCTAAATAAGCAATAATCATCCAGTTATTGTGAACGTAATTGCCTGATTATGGTAGATCATTTGAATGATTATTATTGTTATGGCCAAATCGATCTACTTTTAAAGTGACTCAGTTTGTTTCATGTTGTTTGAGTTGAAACTGAATCAGTGACTTGCACCATCAGATCTTTGTTCTCCACTGACCTGCAGTGAAGCCACAGTCAGAAGTTCACTTGCAAGGTCATTCTCCAATATTTCATCATTAGTAATGATTGTGTTCATCAAGCTTGTGCGTAGATACTGTCTGTTTTGATCATTGGTTTGGGTGTTTTTTTTAAAGCATTAATGCGTTTCAGCTTATTGAACGTGAATGTTTAGGTTTTTTTGCTCCATAAAGCAAAAAATATAAAAACTGATTAATTTTGGTTTGTGGACCAAACGAGGCATTTGAGAGCATCTTCATTTTGAGGTTTGGGAAACATATTTTCAGACATTTTTTCAGACAAATACATTACACATCAATATATTATACATTACAATCAATAAATTACATTACTTGATTATGAAAATAATCATTAGCTGCAGGCCCAATATCATCTATATAAACATTAAAGCTGCAAAAGTCCCGTTTTCAAACCTCCTTTTTTGGGCAGTACGAGTTTGATAACTTTTCTTGACTGCAGATGATTGTTTGTGTTTGGAAAGCTCTGTTGCTGGTACTTTTTCAGGGAGCAGTGCCAGGAACCAATGAGCCATCCTGCATATCCCTGTCTGTCTGTCTATCTGTCTGTGTGTGCCTCCCACTGACTCACCCTCATCGGAGCTGCTCCTTCTGAGTCATGTCAATGTGAAGATGAGAGAGGAGGGCAGTGCTCTCCCCTCTTTTACTTCCTCCTTTCATTGCAAAAGTAGACACACCCAGTCAGCAACCCTCACCACAAGTTACCAAACACTGGCCACAGACCTCTTGCACTCTGGTCCTGTCTACTTTCTTTTAAAGCTTCTGTTCTTTTCTTTTCTTCTTTTTTTATTCCTGTCACCAGTTCATGTTGACTGTGTCTTCTCTGCACCTAATTTTCTTAAACGACAACTACACCTCTTTCATTTCTTCTTTTTACGTATCGTTTCTGGGATTGCTAGAAGTATTAATATGCAACAGTGGCCACCGTGACTCCCATCCTGAGTTACTCAACACAAACCAGTGCTTTGCTTTACCAATGAAAAGCCAAAAAAGGTCATATTTTGGAGTTGAACAGGACAAAAGTTGCAAACATCAATCATTAATAAATGAAGTAATTCAAACTGTCATTAGTTTTAAAGTGTAAAAAAACTAGGCTGTTAAAACCTCATTTTAATCTCCGTTACAATCAAACAGAAAGAAAAAGTTCTAATTGAGAGACAGAGAGCAGCTAATCTTTGGTATTTGTGGCATTTTTGTCCAATAAAATTAACGTGTTAGTGTTTTTTCGCCGTCTCGCCAAGAGTTTGATGAGAGAATTGGCGCGGCCGTCATACAGTAAAACTTTAGCCAGATTAGCCTGTTAGCCATTGGTGCGGCCAGTTAGAACTTGGTGATACGGCCAAAAATGATCAAGATAAAAATAATAAAGTCAGTCGACAGCAATCAGCCGGGTTTGAAGGACCTTTTATTTTTTTAAGTTTTCTTTGAAAGCTTTTTGTTTGAGTTTAACATACTTTGGTTTAATTCTCTTACTAAGCACTTTGTTTTAACAACAGTGATAAGAAAAGATATTATTGTTATTAATCATAATCAGTTCATTGTGATAAATGTCAAAAGTTTTTTGTTGTGAATACGATTATATCTAAACTTATAAAATGATATTGTTTCATCATCCTGTCATAAGTTTGTCTTTCCTCCTGAGTGTAAAAATGATGTTATGCTCGAGGCTTAGCAACTTCCTGAACATTAGCGTATGTGACCGAGAAGCAGCCCCAGTTACCCCACAGAAAACCACAACTCACATTTTTGTACAGAGAAATGTTTTTGGTCACGTCCCCTCCTTTGTCCACTCTTCATGCTAAACTAAGCTAAGCTAAACCTGTTTTTGGCTTCATATGAACCATGTAGCTGTGAGTGAATGGTTCCAGGAAAGCTCATTTTGAAGTTTGATGAATGTATAATATATGTCAAACTATTTTGTTTTTAGATCATTATATTATGATTTATGACTGGATGTTTTAGCCAAAAGGAAATGACGAACAATCAATCCGTCGTTATCTATGATAAATGAGTGAACGTCGAAGAAAACCACTTAGTGCTTTTAAACATAGATATATTTAGATTTTGTTGTATTGCAAGTGCTATGAATAAAATGTATTGTTATTGAATTGTTATGGCCCCACCTTAAATGGGAAATGACAATGTTGGAAAATAATTATTGATTAGTCAACTTCTTTAAGCCCCAAGGTGAAGTAAAAAAGAAGTAGCAATTACCTAAAGAAACCCACATATGTCATTATCTCCCTGTCCTGACTCGAACCGTTAGCATCATCTGAGATGAAGGCTGTTATTTGTTGTATTTTTGTCTCAGTAGAGCGGAGTCTTGCAAGTCATGTCCTACAGAGACGAGGCAAGACAAGCTAGGCTAGACTCCTTGCTAGCTATTGGGTTAAGCATAAACCGAAGAAGCTAGCAAGTGTGTCATTACTTGCTTGGTTGAAAATTTAAGCAGACGCTAAAGCCTTGATTTGTGAGAATGGTTTAAATTTATTTCATATATTTTGTGTTGGCAGCAGTTTCTGCAAGCTAGCAAAGTCGGGCTAACAAACATAGCAGCGAATTAGCTGTTTCTAGTTGAGTCATGCCAACTTATTCTGCCATTGGTGTGTTTTTGCTTATATGTGCTCGTATTTGACATTATTGACGTGAAAGTCACTAACATGACAGTAGCATTTCACACTGACCGTAAATCCACCAAGAAAATCTACCAAGGAACGGTCTATAGCTGTCACTGTGTTAGCGCCGCTATGGCAAGTCTGGCAAAACGTGTTCGTGCAAAGCATTGTTTGTACTTCTGTTGCACTGAGGATACACATTATGCAACCGTGCAGATTCACTGTGCACAGGAATAAGTCTCTCAAATAATTTGAAAGATCTTTAACATTAGACCAGTCTAAAACTCAACTGTTTCAGGATTTGGAGATGCACCTAGAAACTGCAGCCCGTGTTAGATTAACTTATTTATACCCAAATTATAGTTTGCCTCTGTCCTTATAGCCTCAGTTTTGGTCGGAATGTACTTTTCATGCTTCTCTCTGTGACTATATTGGCAAAATATTGCATTCATGAATCTCTCCATTTATCTTTAATTATTGGGTTGTGTAAGAATGACTGTGTTGTGCACACAGAGTCAATACTTGCAAGAATATTCCTCTGATCATCACACCCATGTTTGAACAAGCGCAATCATTTCACTTGGCTTCGTTCCTTGTGTGTGTGTGTGTGTGTTTGTTTGGGTGTGATGAATCTTAAACACCGTAGCTGTGTTAATGCAGATCAACACCCCAAAAACCATAGGCTACTGTTAATAAGACAATGTGCGTTCCATGCATTGTGTCCTCTGTGCTACAGTCTGTCAGCAGCACAGACTTCAAACCCACAGTTTGTTGAAACAACAAGATGCCAGTGACTGCCAAACTCTTCCCATCATCCACATGGGCAGGCTGTGAGGTGAACAGATCTGTGGTGTAACTATGTACCTTGTTACCTCCCCCTGTCTTTTGCCTGGGAGGAGAAGAGCCGTACAGGTTGAGACAGACGCCTGTGTGGCAACATGCAGGCTCCTCCTGTTACATAGTTACATAATAATGAAGCATGTTCTATATTACTGATATAAGAAGAGGCTTGTCGAAGCACAAGTCGTGTCCTTGTGAACGAGACCCAGGTCCATCTACGTGTTGCGTAAAAGAGGAAATAAATGTATTTTTTTGTAGTTTCGACATGGGCTCATGTGAGCAGTAGCATCACACCAATAACAGTGGTTAATGTAATAGCACAGCTGTTTTTAATTACTAATCAGTTATCAAAAGGTATACAAGTTGGTGTGTATGAACTCATTGGAATGGAGGTGGTTTGATCCATGTCTCCAGAAAAATGTGGCTGCACCGCGTGTGTGTGTGAGGCACATTTTATTTATTTTGTCCGACAACGACAGTGAATAATATTTCTGGGGTCTGGACTCCTGTTTTGCTTTTGTATTTATTCATCCCTGCAGGGAAATTCCTTCCCTACATTTAACCCATCCTCTACTAGAAACTTTCCCAGAATAAAGAAATCGGCGTTAGGTACCTTGCTCGGGGCTCCCTCAGCCCTTTGACCTGGTGGGACTTGAACCAGCAACCCTCCAGTTACAAGCCAAGTTCCCTTTCCACTTGCCCACACTGTTGATGTTTTATAGACCGGTAGTCAGTGTTGGTTGCACTCTGAATGTCAAAAATGTGGAGAATGGCCTTGTCTGTGACTTCCATCTGGACTAGTGAATATTTGCTTCATGTAATTTGATTAACCGATGCTTCGCTCTTGCTGGGATTAAGTGTGGCTGTTTTTAGACTTGAACTTTGGACATTTTGACATTCACATAAGAGGAGCACAGCAGGAGATTGTCTAGGTCAGATGTTGAGCAGGAGAATGTCCGGAACATCGAGATGAGGGGATGGAGCTTGTGTCGATCGTGATCGGGCCGGACACTCGTGAGATTTTCCTCCTGTGTTCTCACCTTAGCTCACTCGAAACATCATCTGTCAATTTGACAAAGCCGGGGAAGGTCCTGAGAATGTCTGAAGTGCAACAGGATACCTGTCAGGATAATCGTGGGTCTCTTCAGATGGTGCCATCGCCACATGGACACAATTTACTGTTACACAATGTTTCTGTGCTAAAAGTTTAGAAGAAGCACGTTCTAACACACTGATCTATTGTAACTATCAGACTTCTAAGCCAAATTCCAGTATTAACTGCTTGGCTTGTTAAGCACAACATTGTGTAATGGTGCCACTGTTTCTGAATGACCTTAAACCCATTCGCACGCAAACTAAACATGGCCTTTCAGAAGCACAATCTCTAGCTCCAGCCAACATCATTCTGATGTATCCAACCCGAAACAGCAGAATCTGGTTCTGGTTTTGATAAAAGGGGAGGGGGGTCAATACAAAAAATCATTTTCTGAATTGAACGGTTGTTTGCTCCATTGAATGTCAGAGAAATGTTAAAAATGTCCATCTGCGTTTTCCAAACCTTAAAATGACAACGTCCTCAAACGTTTTGTTTGGTCCGCAAACCAAACCTATTCAATTTATATAATAAGGCGTAGAAATCACAGAACTGGTTGTATTAGAGAAACTAAAACAAACACTCAAACCAATTTATCATGGCTGTAATCAGTCTGTCGGTCAGGAAAAAGGGCAAAAACATCAGATCCATGAAGGAAATTCCTCACTGTTCTTCTTTCGCTGTTGAGATACTCTTCATTTCCAGTATAACTGATGCTAAGCTCTTTGTGTTTACATCTCGGTTGCTAACAAACACTCGCTGTTGTCACAACTAAAATGTGATTCAGCCACCAGCAAGTAGCTTGGGCAAAATCCAGTTTACTCCCAAGATTATCATAAATCTGCAATAAACTCCCGCTGTGTGATTCAGTGTTGCTTTACCTGCACTGATCCAGTTTGATGAATCACTCATTAATATTTAACTTTCAGGTGAATCATTATGATCTTATCATGTTCTCTATTTTTCCTTTAAATTCTCTTCCAAATCATCGTGTCCATGTTGGGGTGGCGACATGTATAATTATATCCTAAACTTCACATGGATAGTAACTCCACCAAGAAAATCTGTTTTTGGATAAAATTAGCCAAAGGGATGATCAGTCTCCAGCTGCTCCAGTGACTCACACACCCACCAGTTTCAGTCCAATTCCGAGGAATCTGTCCGGTGAAGCTGTTGCGATCCATATTTTTCCTTTTTTTTTTTTTTAATGGCAGACATTTTGACCGATCACAGTAGAAAAAACTCACATTTAAATGAGCAAATTAATTATGGCTGAGTTCCATTTAGCTTCCTCAGTGTCTGGTTGCATGCTGACTCAGGAACACACTGTCCAGACTGACAAGAACAAAAAGTCTTTTACTTTTCTCAGTGATTTCAGCCAATGTTGGATCGATACCAGTCGACCACTTTTGGCTCGTCCCGAGAGACAATAGCTGTGTTTCCACTGAGTGGAACAGTTTGGTTTGATACAGCACAGTACATATAGTTTTTTTGCGTTTCCATTAGGAATAGTACCAAAATAATAAGCCCCAACCATTCCATTCTTTGGCACCCTTCCCTTGGGATACGGTCAGTGTGGTGTATTCAATAACGAGGCAGCTGCACACATTTAACAACTTTACTAGCAGGTCGCTAGTAACACGTGAGAGTCTCAGATACATTACTGAGCACGCACAGCACAACGACTCAAAAGTACGGCAAGTCTTTTAGGCCGATCAGTAACAAATGAATACTGCATTACTGTAATATATCACATTTCCTCCCCCAATGCTAACTCAAAATATTGGAGCTAAACGTGTTGTTGTCTGTTGTGTCATTTTCGATGCCGTCGTTTATTGTTGTTGCACTGGTACGACGTCACGCTACACAACAGTGCTCATACCCCACCTACCAAGTACCTACCGAGGTACTGTTTTCAGTTGAAAACACAAGCCTGACCCTTGGATTTAGTTTGGTACGGTACGGTTTGGAACGGTCGACCCCTGGGGTCAGTTTCACCTCACGCAACAAACAACCACTCAAAGGACAACAACAGAGGACATCCAGCAGCTTGGTTGTTTGTCTCAACAAGACGTCAAGCTTTTTATGAGAAAAGTTTGTGGACGTTGACGAAAAAGTGGTCGCAAGGGAGTTACGTTTTTCTGCTGCCCAATCAGCTGACTACCACTTTACTCGGGTACCAAACATGGAACAGTTGGGGCCTGGTTATTTTGGTACTATTCCTAATGGCAAAAACGCAAAAAAGTACGTACCATACCAAGCAAGCACATCCATACTGTACCAAACTGAACTGTACCATGATGGAAACACTGCATTAGTCCATTTGACTTAAGTCTATGCTTATATGTCCTCAGCAGTGTTTTCTCAGCCAAAAGAAAAAAAAAAAGACACATTGTCCAAACAGAAGACAGACACAGTTAGAGACACAGCTGGGTGTCCACAGTGGCCAAAAAAACACGAGTTAATGCCATTTTAAACCTATTACTATTTTATTATGAGTGATTATTGTTCAGCACTAACGCTAAAGCGGCTCCCATGGCTCCTTTAACTGCACCGTCAGTCGTCGGATAATGAGTGGAGAGAGCGGTGTATGGACCCTCTGGGACCCTCTGGGACGTCTGAATACAGTAGTTTGTTTACCGAGAGTCTTCTCGTGTTGGTGACGTCAAAAGGCATCAAATGTAATCTTTCATTTTCAGCAGCAGGACGGAAGTGAGAGTGTGGTGGTGCAGGGCGGAGAGGAGCGTTGTCCTGGGAGTGTGATAACGGCAGAGTATAAGGCCGTCGCGTTAGGTCAAAATGAATGGCTTCCTGCCCCGTTCATTATCGCTATGGTAACTTCCTGTGTGTGCGGGCGGAATGGCACTGGTCAAGTGGATTGTGAGGATTAGCGGGAGTGCACGTTTGCATTTGACGCAGTGGTATTCAGGCTATTGCATGACATCAGAGTTGGAATCAGAGTCGCCCCCGTGCACCCATGATGCCTCATGTCCAGACAGCAACACATTCTTTAAGTTACTCACAAAAGCTGTCGTCGTTAAAACGATTCACCGATGTAAACTGTTTTTTTTTTAATAAAATGTGAAATCGTGCTCGGGACGAGGGGGTTGTTGCTTTACAAGATTTTACCTACAAATAGACACATGCTGGTGTTCCTGTGCCAAAAAGCATCTGGAGGGGATCTACTTTTCCAGACCTGAATCATATTTGCCAGACCGAGAACTATCAATTACTTGGAAAGCCATGCTCTGCTCTCATGGTCGATCGTAGTTCTGCGATGTTTCCTGGAAGCAAACAGTTGATTAAAGCCGCATGGTATTTATAAAACCTCCTCATTCATCATTTTTTGTGTGGTGCCCCGTGTCCTCCTCTCACCTCCTCAGCCTGCCCCCACTCACCACTCCCCACCCGCTTTACCCCCGTCTGTCACCTCCAAACTTCACTTTCCCTCAGCCTCTCTAGTGTCCTCACTCACATGGACGTATCTCGGCACATCCTCAGCGTGCACGCCTGTCAGTGCAGGCTTTAAAAATGTCCTACACGGCACTTTTCCCTCAGTGCCTCTTGCTTTTCTTTTCTTTTCTGGGCCCTCCACCCCCCCTCTCCTCTCCTCTCCTCTCCTCTCCTCTCCTTCTCTTGTCCTGTCCCTCCCTCCTCCCTCTGTCTGTAACAAGAGCTCAGGGAAAGGGAGGGCTGCCAAGATCCAGTTTGCTTCTGCCCTTTTAAGGCTAAAAAACCAGAAGGAACTTTTTTTTCTTTCTTCAGTGGAGGGAGTGAAGAGAAGGAGAGTCGAGGGAGGGAGGGAGGGAGGATGACTGGAAGGAGTAGAAAGGAAGAGGAGGAAGTGTAGTAGCTTGGCTTGTTGCATGGAGTTAGAGGTGGGGTGGGGAAGTAAAAGAAAGGAAAGAGAGAACTCCAGGTCAAAGATTTTCAGCTTTTGTATGACAAACTGAATTCATGTCACAGTTGTAAAACACCTTGGATACTTTTCCCTGTCCTTTTAATTCATGATTATTTTGTATTATGGGAATATTTTATTAAGGCGGATACTGCATATTAGACGTGTGTGTGTGTGTGTGTGTGTGTTTGGGAGATAAGGGCAGTGTGGAATGTGTGACATTTCCTCACTGTGTTCAGGCTGACCCGCTTTTCTTTACCAATTTTTCCAGACATGACTTGTTCTCTGTGTGTGTGTGTGTGTGTGTGGTGCCATTGTTCTGTAAAACACGTAGTTTACTTTGACTTGTCTGTCCAGACAATACAATAAACAAACAATGTTTCCATGACAACTGCAGATTTCTCTCTGTTCATGTGTGACGTACACCACAGGGCTGCATTGATTATTAATCAGTTAATAATTGAATTGTCACCTATTTTGTAGAATCTGTTTCAATGTGAATATTTTCTGGTTTCTTTGCTCCATTTAACAAAGAAATCATTACAACTGAATAGTTTTGGTTTGTGGACAAAACGAGACATTTGAGAACATCGTCATTTAGAGGTTTGGTAAACACTGATCGACGTCTTACTATGGACTAAACAAGTACTTTATCAACTGAGAAATGACTCAACAGATGGAAAATAACCACCATAAATCTATAGTTGTGATGCTTTGTTTGAGCAGCTTCAGTTTTAACTCATGCTTTGAGTTCAAAATGGCTGACACTCTGTTAGCTTATTAGCTGTGTTGCTCTGTCGGAGCCTGTTCTGCTCTTGTTTTTAGACTTTTATGAGATGTGGAATGTGTCTGAGGTACAAACGCATCTTTTTAATTAAGTGTGTAAAACTTTTGGTTGAGAGAGGGAGAGGAAGAGAGAAAGAGATGGTTAGTGTGCTAGCGTGCAGGCTAGCTAACTCCAGCTAACCTAAGCAAAAAGTGGCAACCCAGTGACGTGATTGTTTTGAAACTAGAAGAAAGTGTTTTTGGAAAAGCAGAGGTAAGTCTGACTGATCCACTCATCCACTGCACAGCCTACATTTATTGAACAATACCAGTTATCCGCTAATTAAGCGCTAAATAAACTTATTTGTTTGTATCTAGAAGAGTTGTGTCCTCATGTCCATTCAGTTAAACACAAGTTTCAACAACATCAAGCTACAGCTACAGAGTGAGTGGCACATACTGTGAGACGGTCACAGGTATAATCTGCTCACACACGAGGTGATAAGTGATGGACGTGTTCGATTTGTAGATTTCCCAGCATTTTTACCAGCGAGGTTATGTTGGTTAGCGTGTGTGGCTAACCATGAGCAGCGTAACTTAAAGAGTTGAGAATTATTCGATGTGCTGTAATCGATGGCCTAAGGAAGACATTTGGTAGTTATACAAGTCATATCCCTTCATTTGTACCGCAGCTAGATTTGTTTTGCAATCTTAAGACGGAGGCGTCCTTCAACAAACATCTCACAGACATGACAAACAATACGTGATAACCATTCTAAACCCAAAGTAGAGTGAGGTAAATATGCTCCAGGCTTCAGTGAACAAGAAATACATGATACAAAATAAACAACACAACAGCTGGACAAATAAAAGGAAATTAATTCATTAAGAAGTAAATGGATAATGTGCCATATTGTGCAATGGCTGCAGGAACAAACCTGCTTTTACACATCACGAGTGTAAAGCTCAGATACATTATCTAAATTGGAGTTTGCTGACAGCTCTGACTGTCGTCGGTACATATTTGACCTGCAGCTCACCGATCAGCCGACTTGACCACTGGATGATCAGCTTGAGAGTATTTCTGCTCTTCACTGTGCAGTAAGATTACAAACAAGATAAGAGGGAAACTGGGCGACCTTGGCAGAGCTTTACACGTTTGGAATGCCTTCTCCAGTATTTCTATGTGTCATATCTGACGTATAACAATAATAAGAGCGAGACCTCAGGACTGTTCTGACCTGCTGTGAGTTTCCATCCTTGTCCCGACCACAGCCTCGAAAGCTAAACTTCTCCAGATGTTGCAGTGCGACCTTAATATTGTGCAGAACCAGTTCCACCCCCCTATGTTGCCACTCTTCTTCTCCCCTCCTCCTCCTCCTCCTCTTCCTCCTCCTTCCCCCCTCTCCTTCCTTGAAAGGGACCAGGTCGCGCTGTGGGGTCAGGGGTTGTGATGATGTCATAGCAGTGTCACTGGGGTGGGGGTGGGTAGGTGGAAGGTTGGAGGGGTCGCAGCGGCGAGCCAAACTGATGAGTCATGGCAGTTTTGAGGGGGGTGAAAGGGGCATCAACAAATCAACTGCCACATAAACTCTCCATAAGGTAACTTACTCTACACTCACACACACTATGTGTGTGTGTGTGTGTGTGTGTGTGTGTGTGTGTGTGTGAGTGAGTCAGCAGAGGCAGAGTTTGGGACTCGTCTGTGTCCGTATATGGCCTCTCCGTCAGGGCTTATGTGCTGTGGTGTGCCGGGAATGCTGGCGGATTCCTTGCATGTTTAGTGGCTTTGTGTGTGAGAGTCATGAATCAAAGAGCTGCAACACATCTAACCACACGTTATTAGACAGTGTGAGGGTGAGAGGGTGAATGTACATGTGCCCCAACTGTACCCGAGAGTACGGATCACAGCGTTGGTGAGCGCTGACCTCCAGTGAGGCTCTGATACTGACACAGTTCTTCTTAAAAGCTAAACTATCATTTATTTATAGGGATGGGATGATGCCACTTTTCCAGGATCTATACCGATATTAGTCTGATATGCTCATTGTAGACCATTTATGAACTATGAAGCTGTTCATTTGTCCATTTTTTTATTTACATTTTGAAATAAATGTACATAATGAAGCATGTGACTTGTTGGCTTTTTGGATTGTTATATACAACGACCATAAAATACAAGTGAGACCCAGTCAAAGTTTAACAGAAGAAAACAACAAACAGGTACAAATAGAATAGATAAAAACAAACCAGCAACACAGTGACATTTGTTTAACACTTAATTACACAGACCATATAAATGAAGACGTTCAGTTAATAGTCTAAATCTCTCAATGATGTCAATTTAGTCAACGATGTTCTAATTTAGAGCAAAATAGACGGTGATTGACAGCTGGTGTCGTTCATATCACCTGGTTGCAGGTGATATCCAGTGTCTTTAATGGTTGACACTTGGTTAATTGAAACAGTTCAAGTGCTTTAAAGGAAAATTTGTGGGGTTGGCGTCGGGGGTCCACTCTGAAATGATGAAATGATCACAGTTTTTTTTTTATATATACACACACAACTGATTATGCAGTTAAATATAAACACGTTTATATAAAGTGAGGACAAATACAAAAGTAAAAACTATAAATAAAAAAAAAACAACCCAGTGGCATTTCCTGTGCTGTAATGTTGTGGTCGTGTCTGTGCTGTGCTGTTCAACATGCCGCTACACTCACTGACACACCCCCTCCTCCTCCTCCTTCTGCTCATCTGCATTCCTGCTGCAAGTGCCGGCCTGTGATTCTCACCGTTCCCTCCTCCGTCAATACAGATGTAAATTTATAGCCGTCAGTCATCTTTCCCTGTTTCTAGGACATATTACTCTGTCTGTCTTTCTTCTATCTCTCATCTTCCTGTCTTTTCTTCTGCTTCTTAATTCTCATTCCAGAGCCCCCAATATTCCTGAAGGAGTTGCACTCTGTCGCTATACGACGCAGCTCTCTCAAAGTTCCCATGGTGATGGGTCATCCAAACAGGCCCCCATGTCTGACCCGACTCATTTTTTTATCACTGTGTGGAGTGTGTTTTTCCACTGGGAGCAGCAGCCGACATGTCATGTATGACAGTGTTGGCAGCGCGTGAGCACATCTCTCTGTCTCTCTCTCTCTCTGTCTGTCTGTCTGTCTGTCTCAACAGGCTGAGATGTACCGAGACATGTCCCAGTTGTTGTTGTTGTTGTTTTTTATTCTGAGTCTGTTTAGTCTTTTTGAACAGAAACAAGGACATCATCTGCCCAACAAATCTACCAGATCTGTCAGAGAGTGTGTGTGTGCGCGTGTGCATGTGCGTGTGTGCGCGTGTGCATGTGCGTGTGTGCACGTGCGCGTGTGTGTGTGCCACCGGCTAGAAGCTTTTATCCCGTCAAACTGCCAAATGACTGGGTTTTATGAGCAGAATTCACTCACAACCAGAGCTTAAGAAGAATTTTCTCACACCAAACTCGATGTAAGTTCCATGGTGGGTTTCAAGCAAAGTTTCCCCTTTAGGGCTTAAGTGCAACAAAATACAAGCATATGAACAAGATAACATTGTCAACAACAACAACAACAAAAATATAACTTGTCAGTCAGCTTTCTATTGGCTTCAAACAATAGTCCAACTTTCATGGATGTTATTTCAAAGAGCGTCAGTGGTACAAATTAAGAAGAAAAACAATTTTTATTTATTTATTAATAATTAATGTGAATTATTATTTATTGCCCAGCCCTATCTGAAACTTTTGAAATCTTTGTGAAATCTTAGTTACTTTGAAGCAACTTTTACTCCATTACATTTCCTCACTTTTTTAATACTTTTACTTCAGGAATATTATAAAAAAGTCATTTTCTGGTAACATACTTGTACTTTTACTCACCTTTAAGATACTTTATACTTTAAGACAGCTGTTTTATTGAGACATGAGTCGTGTGAAGCATATATAGACTTAATCAGCATTGGTTGAACTTGACTTAAAACTTTAGACTCTGGACTCACTGTTTTTGAACTGATCTCAAAACTGTTTTCACCCGAGACTAAATTTCATGGACGCGTTTCTATGTTAGATTTCACTTTTTCATGCAGGCTTCATTTCCTGAGTGGCTCTGCTTTCTTGATCATGCATAGAATCCCCCCACACACACACACACACTCTTTTAGTTCAGACCTCCTTTCTTTCTGACCCCATCCTCAAACGTTTGCTGCCAAACATCCTTCTGTGCCTCCTGCTGCAGGCGTTAAATATTCAGCCCCCCCCATCCTCTGGTAAATGCAGAATAAGAAAGAAAACATCCCCTGCAGTGTTGGAGTTACTACCAGTCATTCCAGTCTAGACAACAATAACAAACAACATGGATGTGAGTAGCACTGGGAGCAGAGTAACCCCCCGTGTCTCTGCAGCTCTTATCAGAGCGCTGACAAGTCTGAGAGACTGCCAACGGGACGCGGCTGCTGTCAGAGGTGAATTCACGCGCCCGTCTCTGTTCGATGGTCCAGTCTAAAACGTTTCAGACACACCACACTCGCCTGCACACGCTCCTCAGCCTCCGATCGTAGTTTCCGCCTTAACTCTGTCCTCATCAGCTCCACCCTTTTCCTCAAGGCTGGACCTCCCTTATCAACCTTCCTGATCAAGTGCTACTTGTGTGTTTGTGTGTAGGATGGGGGGTTATCTCCCTCATGCCCAGGCTAGCTTCTGGTTGCATCACTCTGTCCTCTGCTGTGCAAACTCTGGTTCTGTCTGAACACAGACGAATGCCTGTGATGGTATTTAGAAGTAGCAGACATGTTTGGAGATGTGCTGCAGCAGCAACAGCAGCAACATCTGTTGGTCTACCTATTATTTCATAATAGGTAGACCAACAGAGTTAATCATCATCAGCATCAGACCTTTTGAGTCTGTTGAAATAGAAATTTTAATGATGCAGAAGTGCAGCCATTTATGGGAATGTTGCACTATGATAAATCCAGAAAATTCCCAATATTTTTTACACCATCTCTTTCTGATTGTCTTTCATATTTTGTGCTTGAATCATCTCAGTGTATGCAGGGCAAACATGCTCAGATTATAGATCACCCCTGGCAACATGTTTTTTTACCAGAACTTTAGCAGCAGCAGCAGCAGCAGCAGCAGCAGCATCAGCAGCAGCAGCAGCAGCAGCAGTGCTTTTTTTTACACCTGGATCACAATTTTCACACATGTCATTTAACAGCTTTTCTTGGTCTGAATCCAGATATGAAATCTGTTCAAAAAGGCCATGCATTACCACAGTGGAAGCCAACATAAACTACCTTTATCTCTCTGCAGACCAGAGCGCCCTCTATGACTTGAAGATATGCAGTCCCTGCCTCTTTAAAGACGTAGATGAGATAGCAGACGTGATCCTGAGGGGAATTTGAAGCAAGGATCATTACAGAGTTTCAATTCTGAAACATTTCAGGAGAAAAGGAGAATTAAACTTCATTGTAATTCTCCTTTTTGCATTCTATGTAGTGATTATAAACCGGACTATAATTTGATGGATAGACGAGTTATCTTCGGAAATCTTTTTGTTGTAGCATGACTTTAAATCTCTTTCTCTCAACTCCAGACTCTAAAGCCATCGTGGATGGGAACCTGAAGCTGATTCTGGGTCTCATCTGGACCCTGATCCTGCACTACTCCATCTCCATGCCCATGTGGGACGAGGATGAGGAGGAAGGCGACGGCAAGCAGAAGACGCCCAAGCAGAGGCTGCTGGGATGGATCCAGAACAAACTGCCCGAGCTGCCCATCACCAACTTCAACAGGGACTGGCAGACTGGCCGGGCCCTGGGTGCCCTGGTTGACAGCTGTGCTCCAGGTCAGTGTGTGTCCCAAAGCCAGGGGCCTCAAATTAACAGAGGGCCCTAAATTAAAGCTTTTAAAGAAATGAAACCCATTTTTTTAGATGCAACATGCATTTACACTGTAAAAGTGAAAATGCTGTAAAAAATACAACATTTAGTCACAGGAAAGGATCTTTCCCATTTCAAAATAAAAGCGGTGGTTAGCATAAAGAACTCCTTATATGGACGTCTTCAGGTTTTACAAAATGTGTGTTGTTGAGTCAAAGTTATGATTCGTTTTACATCACATGTTTATATTTGTATTTAAAAAAGGGAGTAGTGATAATTGAGCAGAAGTCATAAAATAAACAATTTTTCTTTTATTATTGTTCATAAAAACGAGCCAAGCGAACTCTGAACTGTGATGTATTTCTAAATTTCACAAATTTCAATCAGATTTTTAACATTTTATATAGTTGGTGAAATGAAATGGATAATAATAATTTCATTGGATTACCTATAGGATATAATGGCGCATTTCCTCTACTCGCCTCGCCACAGGGCGGTTTAAGTAACGTTTCCACTGGTACCAGGTACCTGCTCAGGCGAGGATCCAAGTGTGCTTAAAATCACTATGTGATGATTGGTCAGACTGCCGGCCACTGAGTCCCGTCACAGGAAGAGACCTCCCACACGCGAATCAAGCCGAACAGCGGCGAACTGTAGATCACTTAAAACTACTTAACAATCCTAACTACGTGGGTTAATCTCCAACAACTACAGAGTCACTCGTGTGTGTGTGTGGGTCTGTGTCGCGTATAAAACGAAGTCACCACAGTTTCACTCAGCCATGCAGTGATGACTCCGCCTACGTTAATTAGGTACTTTTTCATAGTGGAGATGCAACCTAATCGTGCCGAGGCGAGGCGAGCCGCTGGAAATGCACCGCTTTTGTAACCTCTGTATATATGTTAATATATAAATATGTATATGTATGCATATATATGTATATATATATATATATATATATATACATATATATACATATATATGTATATATATATGTATATATGTATATATATATGTATGCATATATATATGTGTATATATATGTGTGTGTATATATATATATATATATATATATATATATATATATATACATATGTATATACACGGTTAAAAACCATCACTTCAAAAATCCCATGTATACCCACTAATTTCAGTGTGAAAGACACTTTAAGACAACAAAGGCTGTAGATGAGTGAAAGTGAGGCATAGTGATGGAGGTTTCTGTTTACATACCCAGGATGTTTGGCATACCTGTGGCTTGCTGTCTGCCTGGAGCCGCTGATAACCCAGTACAAAGATTTCACTACAGTGGCCAAAAAAAGCAACACACAAAGTCAATAATGAAGTTTGAGGGGAGAGGTAAAAAAAACCCCAAACTGCTGACACACACAGACAGACAGACAGATAGACACACAGACACACAGACGCATGGCAGGATACGTCTGTGGAGGAATAATATGCGATGGAAGAATCCAAGGGCAGACATGTTTCGAGGAGGAGATGCTTGATGAGCCCACAGTGAAGTTACAGCTGTAAGATTCACCTTCACATGCAGATTAGGCCTGTTTTTCACTCGGCGCTTTATCTCTGTGATGTCGCCAAGGCTGCTAAATGTGGCGTCAGCACTTTGGCCGTAATGTAACGGGACTGTCGGGAACATAAGAAGCTCTCAGCCTCTTTACTGGAGGTCTCTGTTTTACACACACTCTCATGCACTCACTTTGCCTTAAACAAAGTGAATAATCCATAATTATTAGATAATGGTTTGTATTTGTTGATGATTCACCTGAGCTGACGTCGCCATACTTCTCTTCTTTTTTTCCTCCATGTTTAAATATAGTTTTCTGGTGTTTAACTGTGTTTTCATGCGTCTTTGCTGCAGGTCTGTGTCCTGACTGGGACCAGTGGGATCAGACCAAGCCAGTGGACAACGCCCGCGAGGCCATGCAGCAGGCTGACGACTGGCTGGGCATCCCACAGGTAAAATAACATCAACAACACAAATGGAAATTTCATTTGTAAGCAGAACCATGTATGTCATGGCACTTTCTGCCTCTCTTATTGGAGACAAATGACGTGAAATTCAGGCGAACGTGACGTTTTATCCTTGTTTTATAGTTTTTTTACTCGTCTACACGTGCACAAAAATCCAACAATGCACCGTCAAGTAGAAATAAAACAACTGGCACAGGCAACTGTGAATCAGGAACTGTAAGCTAACAAGGACGAACTGATTAAATGATTTTGTTGGTTAAACGTCAAAACAAGAGCACCATGACCTCAGTAAACATGTCATATGTTCATCAAACTCTTTGAAAACAGTGATTCCATTTTTGTTTACACAGCTGTTGATGGCAAATAACCTCTTTATTTTTTTATCATTATTATTATTATTATTTCTTTTCCCAAACTGTTTGTGTGACTTTGGGTCAAGCAGCAACATTTTTGTTCGTATCTGTCATCTTCAAGGCGTGGGACACAGAAGAATCCTAGAATAATAAAAAAAAAGGGAACATTCCCACCCCTTAGTAAAGAATAAACTCTATTGACCCACTGCAACACCCCCGTCCAGACCTGGTATTAAAAGAGATCTGATCACACGTGGACAACACTAAGTTGGGTTGTTCACATTCGCCATTAAAATAAGATGAAACGAGACCTTATTCCCAAAACCACCTTCCTGGATTTGAGGATGCGTTCATGTTTTGTTGCCCACTTGTGATCTGATCACTCTGGACACATCCAGGTCTGCACAGGGTCTAAGAACAGTGATAGAATCAGGCTATTTTCATAAAACGTGACAGCCATGCTTGTCCTTCACTGTCCAACACAAATGTCTCTGCACAAAATCAACTCCCTTTAATAAAATGTCCAGTACATTATGTTCGTGTGTATGCAATTTATTGGCATTGAGAAGAAGTGTTGTTGCTTGAGGGCACAGAAAAAAACAGATTTTAGCCACTCAACCATAGACTCACCTAATAAAATCCATGTTTAAATCCACAAGATCTTTAAGAATAAGTTTTATCTCACTGCACACGAACCTTGTCTGACTTGAAACTGAAATTTGTGGGAAATTTGTCAGAAAATCGGGGATTTTCTCTCAAGGTGACTCAGGAGCTGCTGGTTTTTTTGTGCAACTTTTTTTTTTTTTTAACTCCAATAACTGGACATGGAAATGAGCGGTAGTCTAGAAAACAGTTTTTTTCTTTTCGAGCGCCCTCACATAGATTGTGCCCTGGGCGGTCGCCCACATTAGCCATAGCAAAAACTGGCCCTGTAGATTTGTGTGGTTCCAAAAAAAACCCCCTGAACTATCCCTTTAACTCTTTAACTATAACAGTGTAGTATTTGAGTGTTTCCCCAGAAGACAAAGGTTTGTGATGTGATGTTTAGATGTACATTGTCTGTGCTGGTCTGTGGGTTGTGTTGCTGTGGTGAATGTTTGACAGTGTTGTGTTGGCATGATTGGCACAACGCTGGCAGCTGCCACAGCATCGCGTGCTGACAGTTGCCTCTGTGGTCGCCGCTGTTTCCGCCTTCAGCTCTACTTCTGCTGAGAAACTGTCTGTTTGTGCCCGTCCCTGCTGCTGTCTGTGGGCTGGAGAGTCAGACAGGGAGCGCGTGCACGCGTGTCTGCCCGCCGGTTTGCGTGTGAGTTTGCCACAGGTACTTTCTGTAGCGGTTAACGTGTGTGATGAGGATCAGTCAATCACTACTCAACACTGGATTGTTATTGTGGGTAGATGTTGCCCTGGCAACCAATCAAACGCTGCCACCGGCTCGTCTCTGTCATCAGTAAACATTGGAGAAGAAGGGAAATTCTGACCTATTGTTGTTGTTCTTCCTCTGTCTTTTAGGTGATAACACCAGAGGAGATCGTTGACCCCAATGTGGACGAACACTCCGTCATGACCTACCTGTCCCAGTTCCCCAAGGCTAAACTGAAGCCTGGAGCTCCTCTCAGACCCAAACTCAACCCCAAGAAGGCCCGCGCCTATGGCCCAGGTACACACACACACACATGCCTGTACAGTATTCTCAGCGAGGACACTTATAGACACAATACATACCCTTAAGCCAAGTCTTGACTCCCTTGAAATTTCTCTTTGGCCTTTGACACTTCATGTGACGTTTGGTTTTATTTATTTTACATATTTTAATTTGAATAGAATTTATGGTTTTTTATTGTATGCTGCTAATTCTTATTGTATTTTATGATTCTAATTTATTTTAAGCTGTTTTATCTAATTTTGAACCTTTTATTATTATGCCTTTTATTTATTCTGTACAGCACTTTGGTCCATTGTGGTTTGTTTAAAGTGCTTAACAAATAAAGTTGGATTGGATTGAAATTGAAACGTGATCGTAGCACATTTTTAGCACTAACTTCACTTTAAGGTCACATGACAAAATATTAATTTTACACTACCTTCATAATATGTTCACTGCTTTACTTCTGCTTTTTTCCCTCCACTCAAAACTGAGGTTTGTAAACCGCTCACTCACTCACACCAAACCTCATAGAGAAAATCAGCATTTTAAGCCCACAGGAAACAGTCTGGTCTATTGCTGCGTCATTTAGTAAGTCTGTGTCAATGAGGTAAATCTGAACAAAGGATTAGAAACGCCAAAGTCACAAAATGACACACACAAACTTGCTGATTTAGTCAGCGGTGGATCCACAACCCTGTGTGTGCCATGACGTAAAATCACTCATTTTCTCAATGGACTTTGTTGTGACGAGTGAGTGCTTCACAAAATGATGAAAATGTGTGTTTCCAGGTGGGAAAGACTGTCTTAACAGTGAGGAAAGGAAGTTATAGTAGCCTGCAGTAGACGTGCTGTAGATTGTATTTGACCTCAAAGCTCTTTACTTGGGTCCGGTTTTGGCAGCCATGCTTTCAGTGAGAGCGAGCGACTCTGTCTCGGCTCTTTCAGGATTCTGTGTGAAGCCAGTGCTGATGAAACAAGATTTTATAAAACCTCAGCTTTTCCTTTAACTCTCAAAAAGCCCTTTGAAGTTATGAGGAAGCAAATATCTTTGTCACGTTCATGGAAAGACGCACAAACACACGTCCAACTAGACTTTGACAGGGAAAGACATTTATTTCATCACCCGTGTTCTGTGATTTCTTGTCGTTTTTGTCGTGGACGTGAAACAAACTGTTCTCTTTTCTCTCCGCAGGTATCGAGCCCATAGGAAATGTTGTGATGAAGAGAGCCGACTTCACTGTGGAGACCATCAGTGCAGGAATGGGCGAGGTCCTGGTTTACGTGGAGGATCCTGCAGGACACAGAGAGGAGGTGAGACACTGGATGTCCTCTTTAGGTGACGTCTTTTCACCCGTTTGGTCATCACGGTAAACTGTTTCTCTCTTTTGAATTGTCCTGCAGGCCAAAGTGACGGCCAACAATGATAAGAACCGCACCTACTCGGCCTTCTACATCCCTAAAGTCACAGGCATGCACAAGGTGGGTTTATTTTTAGAGCACGAGTCTGAACGTACGCCACCGCGATGTGTTTCTTCTTTTGCCAACAACTGTGATGAGTCCACCCTTAAAAATGAAAGTAGCTGCTGTTCTATATGTAACCGTGTCGATCACGCCGAACTCGGATGAACTGAAACTAGTATTTGAGATCATACAATGGTTCTCAAATACCTCAGTGTCACAGGAGGCAGATTTATTCCCAATAAGATCATTTGCTCTCTCTTCATCCTCCTCTTCCTAACATATACTTCACACTAGTGAAATTAGATTAAGATGCTTCACCAAGTACCACCAGAGGAAGCTTGTGTACCACCGGTGGTACTCATACCACAGTTTGAGAACCATGGTTTTCTACCAGCACAGTCCAGCTCGCCACAGTACAGTTTTGACTGTGGATGTGTAATTTATATAACTATTTACACCACACGCATCAGCTACACAAATACTGTAACGTCACACACGGTGTACACAGTGTAGCTTGGCAATAAATTCCACAATACAAAAGTAAACACTGGAGGACATCCACCGCTCCGCGTCGTTTCTCCTCTGCATGTGGCTGTTTATCACAAGAAGAAGAAGAAGAAGACGACCTTTGTTTGAAAGAAGACTGCAGGGAACAACAACAACAAAAAAACAGCGCCGCGTTTCCTTTCAGTCGCACGTAAGCGATGATTCTCTGTCAACAAATCAGCGACTAATCGCAGTGAGACCAGTGCTCGGTTTCCACAGCCAAACAAATACAAAACCTGACTGTGTCGTGATCAGTGATTTTAGCACCGTTTTCAACGTTTGCACATAATTCTGTTCTGTAGTTTATGGATTTGCTTAATTGCTGTTGCTTCATTACACACAGTGTCCTAGAAACAATACTGCCAACTAGTGTTATGGTGGTGTAATTACAGACCACACACACAGGCTGTGTGGTCTGTACTGCAATTCATTGGTTTAAAGTCTTTCTGTTCAGTGAAACCAGGGATTTTAATCTCTCTTCTCTCTGCACCGTAGGTGACGGTGCTGTTTGCAGGGCAGCACATCTCAAAAAGCCCCTTTGAGGTGGAGATCGGCATGGCTCAGGGAGACTCCAGCAAGGCCACGGCCCAGGGACCGGGCCTGGAGCCCTCAGGGAACATCGCCAACAAGGCCACCTACTTTGACGTCTACACAGCAGGTAACTAAACGGAGACACGTTGTACTTTTCTACATCTACTAACCTGTTCCCGCCTCATTGATGCATAGTTAACTTTTCTCTCTCAGGTGCTGGTGTTGGCGAGGTGGAGGTGGTGATAATGGATCCTGCCGGCAAGAAGAACACAGTGACTTGCACCATCGAGGACAAAGGCAACAGCAGCTACCGCTGCACCTACAAACCCACGCTGGAGGGACAGCACACCATCTACGTCACATTCGCTGGTGGTCAGATCAGCAAGAGTCCCTTCACTGTCAGCGTTGGAGAGGGTAAGACTTAGAGATAATGATCGTAGTCTAACGTTACAATATCACTGCTGTGACTGATTAAGGCTGTCGTGTGTAGCTTTTTAATTTTAGAATGTATCCACTCAACAACAGAATATATTTGCCTCGTAATCTCACTCTTTAGGCTGAAAACTGACGTTTGTAAACTGAGAAAATCGGTGTTTTAAGCTCCCAGGGAAGAGGGAAGTTAGGTTCATCTGAACTAAGCATTTCAAACGCTGAAGTCATGAGATAGCATGTTTGAACTTACTGATGGCTGAGGCAGGGGGTGCATCAACAACTGCTGTGTGCAGAGATGTAACATTACACATTTTTCTCTATGGACTTTGGTGCAGGGAGTTTTCAAAGAGACCGGAAAGATTTCAGTTGGAAAAGTCTGTCGAACACCGACATAAATCAGTGAACAGATAGATCTTATTTTGGTTGAATGGCTAAAACCTCTTTTTCCATGTGTTACCGTTGGCAGCCAGTGTCTCAAGTTGGCTCCCGTCGATGGCAGCGCGCTGATCTGACCATGTGTCAGTACCTCGTATAACTGCAGTTGAAAAAGCTGAACTTTGCCATTAAAGCTGCTGTCAGTGAAACACGTTTTGTTGAAATCTGGATTAAATGCAGTAGCTCTATAATCTCTATCACCGAGCGAGAGCAGTGTTAATGTGCGAGTGCCCACTTTTTAAAGAAGAACTATTCTGTTCTGTCAAGAGCAAATCTGTGTATAATGTAGTGACATATTTATACCCATGTCTTTAAAAACTAATATCATTTTAAACTGGGAAACAAATTATTTCCAAGTGATGTTTTGGTGAATGTTTTGGATTTTGACATTCTGTTTTTGCCAACTCAGCGTCACGCGTCATCATAGACACTAGGGGGCGTCAAAGTCGCAACTAATTCTGATGACTTGCTGAAAATCGCAACAGTCAGTGCGTTTACATGCATGTTTAAAGTCCGTTTTTAGTCGGACTAAGACAATAATTAGATTTTCTCGATGCCATGTAAACACATTAGTCCAATTAAAGTCGAGCTGGTCTTAGTCGGACTGACATATCTGGATAATGCGGTACATAGTCCGATTACTCCTGCGTGTATACACTTAGTCTGACTGGAGTCCGGCTTTGGCGTCCAGCACATGAACCAGAATTTCAGAGTCAAGACTTACACAGCCAATAAATCGATTTTCTCCTCCACGTGTATACTTGGACTCGGCGAGTTGTCCTGATTGCCTGTCTTAGTCAGACTATGCCTTTAGTCAGACTTATGCTTGATTAAACGGTGCGTGTAAACACTGACTGTTATAACTCCACGATATGAGGTCCGACCTGAACCAGACCTGCTATGATTGATAAAAGTCCCTCCTTGAAGATGTCGAGCACCAGGTATCGCTTCTTGCTGTTATATTTTATACATTTTATGTGAAACTCATACACATAAATCTTAACGAAACGGTTGGAAAATTTTGTTCCCGACCCACTGTTGAGGAACCACTAATTTGAGACAGTAAAGCTTTCTAGTTTCCCCGTCTTTATCCACTTTATCCCAGACTCACCAAACACATTCATGGGTTGATATGGAGTAAGTTGGTAAATGCCAACAACAACAGCAGCAGCGGACACAGGAAGTTTAGCACAAAACAGCATCACTGACAGCAGCTTTAAATATTTGCTTACTCTGCTGTTTTGTTTTCTTCTTCATTGCTGTCTAATGCTTTCCTGTCTCTTCCTGTCCCTTGATAGTAGAGACCTGGTGGTATCTGTCCTCCTCTCTCTGGAACCGCCCCTTCCTTCTGCTGTCATTTCCTGTTTCCTGGAATCTCTCTTGGGTACCCACTCTGTGTGTCTGTGTCTGTGTCTCTGTCTGTCTGTGTGTAATTGCATGTCCTTTCTTGATCTGCTAATTTCCCTGTGTGTGTGTGTGTGTGCGCATGTGTGACTCAATCATCCCCAGTGCTTTGTCTCCGTATTAGGAGAAGTTTTCAGCATGTCCATGACTAAATAACCCACTGACACGTCCACCATTACGTTACCCTGTGTTGTTTGTATTTGCCCGGAGAACGATGCCTCACTCCTTCCAGCTCGCGACTGGTAATGCGTTTACACGCTGACACAATTCATCAAGAATTGTGTTTGTGTGGCGTGACCGGCATTTGTCTAAACTACAGCCTTTGGCACAATGTGGTTCATGTTTTCTTGAACTCGCTGCCTCTCGGGACATGAAACAACACTGAGGTTTTATTGGGTGTTTCCAACCCGCGAAATTAGCCCATAAAGAACAAACTGTTCAATCAAGAATATTGGTAATGTCAATAAATGTGGATGTAGCGCCTATAATAGCAATAAAATAAAATAAAAAGGTACGCCATGAGTAAGAACATTAATATAAGCAGATATTATTTATTTAATATTTTGGAGGTTTTATTGGCAGAAATTGAATGTAATAAATATGCTTATGTAAGTGTATAATTGCTTTAAAATAAAAATAGTTTGGTTTTTGGACCAGTCGTTTTGAAGTGGAAGTTTATTCTACCAGTAAAGAATGTGCGTGTACATGGAAAAATAGAGGTTTGAGGAGGAAAGTCAGTCCTTCAGTGTCACCATTAGATGTCACTAATTCTTACCCACAGGACCTTTTTAATACAAACCTTCTAATTTAGAGCCGCAACTAACCATTATTTTCATAATCCATTCATCTGTTGATTCATCTGTTGACGTGTTTGGGCCGTAAAATATCGATCATTGTTTACCAAACTTGGAAATGATGATGTTCTCGAATGTCTCGTTTTGTCCACAAACCAAAGTTATTCAGTTTTAAGGATTTCTTTGCTACATGGAGCAAAGAAACCAGAAAATATTCGCTTTTTTAAAGAGTGTCACGTATTATTATAAAAATATCCCATGTTCCTGTGGGCGTTTCCTTTGCTTCCTGCCGAGCGTTGAGCTGTGACTTAGCAGCTCCTCTCGCCATCGTATATACTTTTAATAAGGAGATAAGGACACACTTCCTGTGAGGATACTGGAGGCTCACTTCCTTCACTGTGCTCTAACGGCTTCACTCTGCGTGGAGTAAGACGGATTTGGATAAGGAGGCACAAGAAGAAGGCCGTGCCACTGACTGGGAGGTTTCCAGCAGCCCTTCATTGTGATGGATGCACCATTAGTATGGAAAATGTTTGGGTTTCATATCATTCACCGTGCACCTCGTTCCTCTTTCCCCCTCCACTGTAACCACCACTGAAAACTCTTGTGGTAACAATGATGGAGAACTCACTCTCAGTCTGTGTCTGTGTCTCTACAGCGTGTAACCCCAGCCTGTGCAGAGCCAAGGGCCGCGGCCTGCAGCCAAAGGGCCTGAGGGTGAAGGAGACTGCAGACTTTAAGGTTTACACCAAGGGAGCCGGCACCGGCGAGCTCAAGGTCACCATCAAGGGCCCCAGTGAGTTACACACAGTGTTTGTTTCATTTTCTACTCAAAAGTCCTCCGCTCCACTCTGATCACATACCCTGGTGTATCCTGCAGAACAGTATTTCTGAATGTACTCCAAGTACCGCTGGTGGTGCACGTACCACAGTTTGAGAACCGTGGGTTTAAGATCTGTATAAAAATGTGCAATTCAGATTAAAAAAAACACTTTGATTACAAAAAGTAAGACTTTAGTTTGTTACATCGCCCCCAAGTGGCCAAAGAACCAATTCATGTCTGTTTTATCCCCATAGACTTTTATAAACTGTTATTTATCATTTTCTGTGATGTTATAGAAACAATAATAGAAAGGATGTATTATTATTAGTAGTGGTGTTAAATCTGCGATCTTGGTTTATGCCTCTCTAAGGTACAGTAGTTAAGATCTGCAACAAGAACATTTACAATTCAGATAAAGATAACTAATAAAATGTGACTTTATGTTGTGTTTAAACATTTCTAAACTATGTTATTTATCATGTTCTGTGTGTGGTGTTTACAGAGGGTCTGGAGGAGCCGTGTAAGAGGAAAGATCTTGGAGATGGCGTGTATGGATTTGACTATTACCCCACCACACCTGGAACATACAGCATCACCATCACCTGGGGAGGACAGCACATCCCCCGCAGGTAACTTAACCACTTAACAACACAACTAAACTAACCTAAACCTAATTCTAACCCTAAAACCAGGTATTAATCCTCAAAAAGGCTGTTAAAGTTGTGTAGAAATGTCCCCACAAAGATACCAAGTGCTTGAGTTGAGTCGTTCATCACTCGCTGCTCTGTTTAGTCCCATTGAGGTGAAGATTGGCTCTGAGGCCGGTCAGCAGAAGGTGAGGGCCTGGGGTCCGGGACTGGAGGGCGGCATCGTCGGCAAATCCGCCGACTTTGTGGTGGAGGCAGTTGGAGACAATGTCGGCACACTGGGTGAGTCGAGAATGACGGGGTTACCAAGCCTTCAGTCACACACGGCGAACTGCTGCTCCACTGCTTCATGTGTTTTGTTTTCTCTCTCCCGCGCAGGTTTCTCTGTGGAAGGTCCGTCTCAGGCCAAGATCGAGTGTGACGACAAGGGAGACGGATCCTGTGACGTGCGCTACTGGCCCACGGAGCCCGGAGAGTACGCCGTGCACGTGCTGTGCAACAGCGAAGACATCCAGCACTCGCCCTTCATGGCCGAGATCGTCAACCCGCCGGGCAAAGACTTCTACCCAGACAAGGTACGTGTGCACCTGTAGACGTGTGTATTTATACAGAGAGAGGCTCATCTCAGGGGTTTGTTTTCTATTGTTTCTGACTCTTCATCTGAGTTCCAGCTGCTTTTCCTCTGCTTTTAACAGATATAGATACTGAGAGATATTTACATGGACACTGCTTGTTTGTGTTTGTGTGTTGCAGGTTAAGGCGTACGGTCCCGGCCTTCAGAGCAGTGGCCTGGCTGTAGGAAAACCCACAGAGTTCACAGTTGATGCCAAGCAAGGAGGAAAAGCTCCTCTGAAGATTGTGGCTCAGGTATGGTTGTGTTATTGAGTGCGTATGTTATCGACTTGTCCTGTTTTTGAGAGTTGAGCCGCTGTGCTTGACAAAAACACAAAACTGTGACATAAAGTCAGTCAAAACATCAGTAAAGACGTTTTCCAGAGTTCAGGGGCAGCAACAGAGGAAGCTCTACATCATGTGGTTTAAATTAAAACACACACAGATCCCGTCACATCACACCGGTTTTAGCATCACTCCACTGGTTATCAGTTCATTTTAAAATCCTGGTCCTTGCTTTCAGAACTTGCCTTGGACAAACTAAGGACTTTGTCGCTTAAATTGTGTGGGTTCTTTTACAAAAGCAGGCTTTTATTTAGACGAGTGTATCTGTGAAAGGTGCTATATAAATAAACTTTACTGACTTACTTACATAAACTGGCATAATCTGTATTCTATATCATTAATAACATCTTAACCGCTTTGTTTTTTCCCGCACCTGCACAGGATGGTGAAGGCAATCCTATGGATGTGCAGGTGAAGGATAACGGCAACGGGACGTACACCTGCAGCTACACGCCACGGAAGCCTGTGAAACACACCGTCATGGTGTCCTGGGGAGGAGTCAACATCCCCGACAGCCCATTCAGGGTCAGTACATACACACACACACACACTATCTTCTGCCACTAGGGGTCTCTCTCACCATCAAAACAATAACCAAAGACCCAGCGCCTGTACAAACGAGAACAAGTTCAGGAGAATCTGCAAAGATTCTCTTTCCACTCGTCAGCGTCTGTATCATTCCACACTGAAGCCCCGCCTCTCCATTCCATGTTTCCATTCATTTCTTTTCTACAAAGGCTTTTGTTGTGTAAATAATCCCCAGCAGCAGAAAAGTCCTGGCGTTTTATTACAGCACAGAAGAAGATTGAGTGCGTTTTTAAAGGCAAACCATATGTAGAAGATAGCAGCGACTAAATATGACGGGGGGTTTTATAGATTTAGTTACATTACATGTTGTTTTTAGTTGTTTTAATGTGGAAATGTTTCCTTTTTCGAGGATGAGTAACATCACCAGTGTTATCTGTTACCACAGATGAACATCGGAGCAGGCTGTCACCCAAACAAGGTGAAGGTGTCTGGACCTGGTGTCGCCAAAACTGGTCTCAAGGCCTTCGAGCCCACATACTTCACTGTGGACTGTGCAGAGGCTGGTCAAGGTTAGACTTTGTTCTGATTAATCAACATCCATGTGAGCTCATTTTTTTTCCCTCTGGATTTTCTGGAGGTTTTTGTGAACCTTGGTCACATGTGAGCGTAAAGAATGTTCGGACCTTAAATCTCATTCCATTTCTGAAAATGGTTAATGTTATGGTCTGTCTGAACCACAGTTTGAAGGAAGTAAGAACGTCTTACATTCTCCTGAGAAATTTCAGCTCTTCTTCATGAGCACTTCAAGTTATTTTCCTCTTTAGATGATAAATAACAACATGAGTGTGACCGACGGCTGGTGTCGTCCTATAAAAGCCTGGTTATCGGCTTCAAAGACAAGCATGTGTCGATCTGGTCAGATCTCAAATCTCAATCCTTCAAAATGGGAGTTTGTTTTGTAACCAGAGGATTACGTCTAACTTTTATACAGGTTCTAGGTTTTAGGAAACGATTTTGACAACTTGATAAAGTGGCTACGGTCGACGTCAAACATCCAGTGAGACCAAGACTTTATGTTTTAAATCTTTCAGCAGTTAATTCCAGGCAAACATAATCGTTCAGACAGACAGTGAGAGAAAGTCGTGGGAACGAGGCTCATAGGCTCCAGATATGCAACAATATTTAGTTTGACAATAAATAAATAAATAAAAAACATATTTATGATACAAAATAAATGTATTAAATGAAAGAAAAGACTCATGACTTTGAGTTTGAGATCGCTGACATGATGACTGTGTGTTGGCCACCCGGCCACAGGTGACATCAGCATAGGAATCAAGTGCGCCCCCGGAGTGGTGGGACCTGCGGAGGCCGACATCGACTTTGACATCATTCGCAACGACAACGACACGTTCACGGTGAAATACACTCCACCTGGTGCAGGGAGCTACACCATCATGGTCCTGTTCGCCGACCAGGTGAGAGCACACGGGTCATCAGTCATCGTGTGATCGTGTGAATGTGTGAAGGAGTGAACGTTGAAGAGCTTGTGTTTGTTGTGTTTCAGGCCATTCCCATGACGCCCATCAGGATCAAAGTGGATCCTTCTCATGACGCCAGCAAAGTCAAGGCAGAGGGACCAGGACTCAGCCGCAGTGGTAAGAGACTTCTTTAAAATGATCCCTGTGTGATATTTGTGCAGCTCTGTGAGAAGCAATGACAATGTTTTAAAGTTGGATTGGATCATTTCAAAATAAAAAACTGTCTCCGTCTTCTTCTTCTTCTTCTTCTTCTTCTTCCGTCTCAGGTGTCGAATTGAACAAGCCCACTCACTTCACTGTGAGCACTAAAGGAGCAGGGAAGGCAAACCTGGACTGCAACTTCAGCAGCCCCGTCAAAGGAGAAGCCGTCAAAGACTTTGAAATCATCAATAACCACGACAACACACACACCGTCAAGTACACACCTGTGCAGCAGGTACAGTAAGAGTCTGGCTGGAGCCGCTTCCGTGTTAAAATATCCAGCTCTTGGCAACGCACATGAATAATCTCCCACAAGTGTAAATGAGTCCTTTCACTGGAGTGAATAATGTTTATTTTGTTAATGTACAGTTTGAAGGATTAGTGACATCTAACGGTGAGACTGCAGATGGTTAGCAAACATGTCAAGGAAACTACGGTGGCCTTCACAGACCATAAAAGTTAGCGTTTTATCTTTGTTTGTGTTAAAAAAACACACATTTGTCCATTCAGGCTTGCCCTAGAAACACGGCAACACAAAATGGCGGCCTCTGTTGAGCAAGGCCCTCGTCGAAGTACTGCACATCTGCAAAATGTACTGCAAAACTACACACTTATACAAATATATCACATTAGGGCTGCATTTTATTCTTGTTTTTGTCCATTAATAATGTTTGAAAATGAGATTGAATGAATTCTAGAAAATCACAGACACTCTCAAAACAATTGAACAATTATCAAAATAATAATTATATAATATAATATATTATATAAAATTATAGTAAATAATAGTAATTGTTAGAGCCCTAATACATATGAATGGTAACCCTCCTAAATGTTCACATTGAACTGTTGCAATGTCCAGATAAGAGACTTCAATTTCACACACGTCATTTGTTCTGTGAAAAACCTCATTCTAACGTTGTGTGACCGCTCCACTCTCTCTGCCTCAGGGACCTCTGGGAATCGCGGTGACCTACGGTGGAGATCACATTCCCAAGAGCCCGTTCAACGTGGGCGTGGCTCCGACACTCGACCTGAGCAAGATCAACATCACAGGCCTCGGAGACAGTACGCACCTGCCCGTCTTCACCTGTTTTACATTTCACTCATTAGATTTATTTTATTTTATTTTATATATATATACATATACATATATACATATACATATATATATATATATGTACCCTGTTATTGTTTGTTTTTAAATCTTGTGTGTGTGTGTGTGTGTGTGTGTGTGTTGTTGTTGTAGAGATGACTGTTGGCAAAGACAAGGAATTCACTGTCAAATCAAAGGGAGCTGGAGGTCAGGGGAAGGTCGCCGCCAAGGTCACCGGACCTTCAGGAAAACCAGTGTCCAGCAAGGTACGAGGACACGTGATTTAAAAAAAGTCTTATTGATGTAAAAATGTATACAATTATAATCTTGGATTTATCTTTGAATGAGTCGTAAAACCTGGTCATTTCCTCTTGGTCCAGGTGGAGCCAGGCCTCAGTCCAGAGACCAGTCAGGTGAAGTTCATTCCCAGGGAGGCGGGGCCATATCAGGTGGAACTGACCTATGACGGAGCTCCGGTTCCTGGGTCACCCTTCACCCCCACAGCTTACCCCGCCACAGACCCCTCCAAGGTGAGCCACTGTTACTGACAGTTCATCTGTTGTATAGTGTGCATGAGAAACACATCATTCAGCAACACATCAAACTGGGAGTCCTTAAAAAACAAACTATTCTAGAGGAATAATAATAATTACTATTTAACGAGCAAACATCACTGTTATAACTCCCAAAAGTCAAAATGTGGAAGAGTTATCGCTATAATCTGTCATTAAATAGGCTAAAACTGATTTTTTCTTTTCTTATACTCGTGCTATGTGTCTCTTGTTTCTTTACTGATATCTCTTGCATTTCTTAAACAAACAATGTAAAAGTCGACACTGAACCAATTTGTTCCCTGAATTGTTTGCACGGTTTATATTAACATTGGTGCAAATTTGGATGATTGTGAAAAGTACGAAAATTGGCCAACAAATGGTCACAGACTCACCGAAGTAGAGACAAGTGACTGACAAGTGATTTTAATCACCGCACACCCCGAGAACATTTCAATTAAACAGCCCCCGCAACTGGTTTCACCTACACAAATGAAATTTGGCACACATGTCTGTCAGGATGAGACCTACAAAAAAGTCTTTTGCACCCAAGCCCCAAGTCCAACAGGAAGGCAGCCATTTTGAGTGTGGCATTTAAACAAATTCCTCCTGGACCTTCAATGCTATCATATGTAAATTTGGTACAAGATACAGATTAAATGTTATAAAAAGCTTCACTTAATATCAGTCGAGTTTGAATTGTTATTTTGATATAATCTTCCTAAAGTTAGGTATTACTTTGTTTTTTTTCTTTTACCTGTAATTTGTATTATCATTAGCTGAGACACACGTGGTCATTAATTATCCGTCTCCTCAACTCCCCGCTCAGGTTCTCTGCTCCGGCCCAGGCTTGGAGCGCGCCAAGGTCGGGGAGACGGGGGAGTTCATCGTGGACTGCACCAACGCCGGCCCCGCCGAGCTGACCATCGAGATCATCTCGGACAGCGGCACCGAGGCAGAGGTTCACATCCAAGACAACGGAGACGGGACCTACACCATCACATACATCCCTCTGTACCCGGGCTCGTACACGCTCACCATCCGCTACGGTGGCCAGGATGTGCCCAACTTCCCAACACGGCTCAACGTGGAGCCCGCGGTCGACACAAGCGGGGTCCGTGTGTTTGGACCCGGAGTGGAGGGCAAAGGTAAAACAATATGTCCTAAGTATTTCTTTTTAATGTTGTTTTCATTGTGTAAATTCCTCATTCATTCATGTTTTAAATAGAATTTTGGAGTTTTGTGTGTTTTTTTTTTGTCAGTGTTACTGACCTGTTTTTATGCAAATGTTTGATTTGCACATAAAAACTTGAATGTGAAATCTTCAAATCTTCAAATATCACAGGAAGTTTTGATGCTGGTGCATTTCCGTTTTTATATTTTGAACAAACTCTGATGAATGGCGACGTTCAGCTGCTTTGGTCCACACCAAAGTGTCCTCCCCAGTCCCAGTGGACACAGAATCTTACACTGAACCCTTCTACTCATTCCATTTCAAATCATTCAAGTCTGGTCTGAGTGCTTCGTAAGAGAAGTAAGCATTTGTTACACAGTTGGAGAGTTATCACTATTTTTAACAGTGTTATAGTTTAAAACGCCTAAAATGACAGTAATGGACCGATATCAAATTTGTGTTATTGGTATCGGGTAGATCAGAGGTCGTGAACTTGTGGCCCACAGGTCATTTCATGTGGCCCACCACTTAATATCAAGAAACAAACACTTTTGTTTTTAAATGATATGAAATCTGATCATAAATGTTATTATTTTGATGTCTTTCTCAAAAATGTGGACTTTTTTTCCACTTGCCCTCTCCGGACTAAACTAGACACTCACACACCTCATGTTACTGTGTGTGTGTGTGTGTGTGCAGGTTTTAGATTAAACTAAATAAATCTGCAGTATAAACATGTCGTTCCCTGATCTTGTGTTTTCAGGTGTTTTCCGCGAGGCGACCACAGACTTCACTGTGGATGCTCGTGCTCTCAGACAGGCCGGAGGCGATCACGTCAAAGCTCTCATCAGTAACCCGTCCGGCAGCCGCACCGACGCGCTGATCACTGACCTGGGAGACGGTACTTACAACGTGGAGTACACTCCCTACGAGGAAGGTGAGCGTCAACGTGATGATGGGTGCTGACTTTGTGCTTCCGTTGTTGGATGTTCACATCAAATCACACGTGTGTGTGTGTTCCAGGCCCACACAGTGTGGAGGTTTGCTACGATGGCTCTCCGGTGCCTAAGAGTCCGTTCCGTGTCGGCGTCACAGAAGGCTGCGATCCGGCTCGTGTCCACGTGCACGGTCCAGGCCTGAAAGGTGGCATCACCAACAAACCCAACAAGTTTACAGTGGAGACCCGGTAAGTGACTGGAGAAGAGGCTGAACATTCAATCTGAAGTTAATGTGCTGCTCCTTTTTAACGATTTTTAACGATTTTTAACGTTTTTTAACGTCGCTCTGCAGCGGAGCAGGTACTGGGGGTCTGGGTCTGGCCATGGAGGGTCCGTCAGAGGCCAAAATGTCCTGCACTGACAACAAAGACGGCAGCTGCAGCGTTGAGTACATCCCATACGAGACCGGAACATACAACCTCAACATCACCTACGGAGGACAGCCCATCACAGGTCAACATCAACTGTTGGATGAGTTATTAGACGTGTTCACTGTAGTATTTTACTAGTTATCTGAATCTAACTCACTGTACATTGGCTTGTTTTCCTAAAATGACACGTTTGTTGAAATGTTAAATAAATATCCTGCTGCTGCATGTTTTACATAAAGTTTCCCTTTTACTCTGAAATGTGCAGGAAGTTTTTTTTGACAGATCCAGACTTTGAAACTGTTGTCAAAGTTAATTTTCACTGTGGAGAAACTTGGTGAGTGCTCTATTGTCAACAAGAGCATCACGGCGTACATGTAGTACATGTAGTACGATGTAAGTCTCACAGCAGCTCTAACCTGTTAACACGTGGCCCAAAGAGTTCAGATCATTGAGCAAGAAATAAATAAAATAAAGATGTTTCTAAACTGCTGTGACCTTTGCCCTTCTGTCTAAAATGTATTTTCTAAATTCCCCGACGCTGTGTCCGAGCAGGAAGCCCGTTCTCTGTGCCAGTCAGTGACACTGTGGACAGCACTAAGGTGAAGTGTCAGGGTCCAGGACTGGGCAACAACGTCAGGGCCAACATTCCCCAGGCTTTCACTGTGGACGCCTCCAAAGCTGGAGTGGCCCCGCTACAGGTCCGCGTTCAAGGCCCTAAAGGTACGTGTGTTTTCTGACATGGTCAACGTCGCGGGGGCCAGGAATCCAAACCCCTCTAATGCTCTCTGTGTGTGTGTGTGTGTGTGTGTGTAGGTGTGGTGGAGCCTGTGGAGGTGGTGGATAACGGTGACCAGACTCACACGGTCAACTATGTTCCCACCAGAGAGGGACCTTATTCCATTAATGTGTTATATGCTGACGAGGAGATCCCACGCAGGTAAGAAGAAGTTATGATAGTAAATGATTTAAAGGTCCAGTGTGTCAGAATTAGTGACATCTAATGGTGAGACTGCAAAGTGCAACAACCAGAGGACTCACCCCCCTCGGGAACTTCGGTTATGCTTTTTCACAACCAACCCTGGTCTCTCTGCTGTTTCCTCCTCCCTGTGTTGCTTTATGAATTAGCTTCATGTTGACAGAGCTCTGCTGTAAAAGCACAGACAAAATCCTGCTGCTTTCTGTGACTCAACCGCCATGTCAGTTTTTGAAGCTGATCATTCACAGTCGACGGCAACCAGGCCCTTATTGGACAATCCCAGCTGTCAATCATCATATAATTATCATTATTTTCAGTGTGTTCTGTTGAAGAAGAGATTAAACTCGTGATGGACACATTTAACTTTACAGGAAACTGTTTCCTGACATTTGTAAATCTAGTGAGAAGTAGTCACACTTTCCTGTAGAAATGGAGTTCTATTTGCACTTTGCAGGAAGCGCCCCCTGGTGGCTAACTGATACTGCATCCATGCTTATATACAGTCTTTCTACATAAATGCAACATGCACATCTGTTCCGGCTGCTGTAGAAACACTGTGGCGTTCTGTCTAAAGCACGTATAATAGGTTTGAAACCATGTATACACTTATACAAACATACCTTTTTATACCTTTAGTCCTTATAAGGTGAAGGTGCTGCCCACTCATGATGCCAGTAAGGTGCGAGCCAGCGGGCCGGGCCTCAACACCACCGGGGTTCCCGCTTCTCTGCCGGTGGAGTTCACCATCGATGCCAAAGACGCGGGCGAGGGACTTCTGGCTGTGCAGATCACTGTGAGCGCTCACTGGTGACATCACACAAATGTCTCTGTTGTCAAACTGTGGTAACTCCCTTCTCTCGCCCGCCACAGGACCCAGAGGGGAAACCCAAGAAGGCCAACATCCGTGACAACCATGACGGCACCTACCTGGTGTCGTATGTGCCGGACATGACGGGCAGATACACCATCCTCATTAAGTACGGAGGGGACGAGATCCCGTATTCGCCGTACCGTATCAGAGCGCTGCCCACCGGAGACGCCAGCAAGTGCACAGTCACAGGTATGTACTTGTCCTCTGTGTCTTTGAAGAGAATTTGACGTCCCTGGGTATCTGTTAAAGAACTTCTCTACACAAAACTACACAGATTTCAGTTACTTATGCTTCTTATGTCGTCATGATGTGATGATTTGTTAAATCACCAGAATCTTGTGTCAGAGTCAAGTTTGTATCCCTGTCCCGGTCAGTTTCAGGACTCGAGACTCGATCGCTGCATCATTTATTTTAGATTAGAGGACGCTGTTTACCCTTACACTGAATGTTAATATTGTAATATTTACAATATTTACATTTTTGTGTCTTTACTTTTAATGTTTGTGCTGATTACAGATACTTTCAGTGAAAAAACATCAGTGTAACCTGAACCAAAACACGATAAATCTTCAGACACTCGGATGTTATTATGTGTTTCTGACTGAAAAACTTGGACAAATTAAAAAACGGGGTGAATGTCGTGCAGCCTGAAACCTCTGGTGGAGCGGAAACCTCAGCAAGACGCTCCTTTTCTCTCAGCTGCTTCTGTCTTACCTCGTTATTTATCGTGCATCGGTGTGTTGTTGTGTTCCTCACGCTGTGCTCCTCAGTCATACTGTCACTCAAGTCCCTGCTGTATACAAACACACACACATAGACACACCCCCCTCCCTGCTTCACACTCCACCATCACCGTTGTTTTTATCCAAGTGTTTGGAGCACAGTTATTGCCTCCCACCACCCCCACCCCCACCTGACTGTCTTTTATTTGTCACTTTTTTTGTTTTTTGTTTTTTTTCCTCGCTGCCCCTGCTTCTCACCGTTCCTCTTGTCAGTCTCAATCGGCGGTCACGGTTTAGGTAAGCCCACGGAACGACATGTGTCATGTGATGTGGAGGAACTCCTCTTCCTCCTTCTCTTCTCTTCCTCCTTTCTGTCAGCATGGAGGATAGTGGCACCGGCTTTCAACAGGATAATCCCGTCTCTGTGTCTCCTGCTTTTACTTCATTCTCCCTCCTGTAACAGATTCTTCCTCCTCCTCCTCCTCCTCCTCCTCCCGTCTCATGAACGTTTCTCTCTTGTAACTGTTTGCCTCTCCCGATTGTGTTGGACAGACTAATGGACTAACAGAGGAGGTAGGATGGCATGGTGGAATGGCAAAACCTAGCTGTGTAAAAGTGTATGACGGTAACACGAGTCGTAGTAACAACAAACTGAACGTTAGCTGGAAATAACACGACTGGATTCCATCCGACTTTAACCTGGTCTCATGGTTGTGGAATGTGCATGCTGAATGAAGTGTGTGTGTGTGTGTGTCGGTGTAAAAGTCACAAAACAAATAATTCACTTACGATTCGATTGTTAAGGCGCCGGCGTCGGTCCAACTATCCAGATTGGCGAGCAGACGGTCATCACGGTGGACGCCAAGGCAGCCGGGAAAGGCAAGGTGACGTGCACCGTGTGCACACCCGAGGGGGCGGAGCTGGACGTGGACGTGGTCGAAAACGAGGACGGCACGTTCGACATCTTCTACACGGCGCCACAGCCTGGCGAGTATGTCATCTGCGTTCGTTTCGGAGGGGAGCACATCCCCAACAGTCCCTTCCAAGTCACGGTGAGTCACAGCGAATACACGCCGTTATAGAATAGGAGAGTGAATTAATGATGAAGAAAAGATAATAAACCTGGTGCAGAATCATCAAACGCAGCCAGAAAACTATGAAGAACGACGACTGTTCCATTACACTCAACTGCTGTTGCACCATATTTCTACCTTTTAATATGAATATAAAAGCATAAATAAAGTGTATAAAAGCAGTAATCAACATGTGGGGACAGAGTAGAGTTATTTGTCAACACTGCCTCACTGAATATCACGATACAGCGATTCTGTGATAATATATTGTAAGACAATCATGTAGCGATACATCACGATGTCTCACTGATGAAAAGAAAACATTAAAAGTGCAGGATTTCATCATCAAGTAGTGACACCTGGCAGTTTGTTAATCAAAATATCGCCATTTTCCACGGAATATCGATTATATTATTGCACAAGGAACAACGATATATCCCCAAATCCATCAATATTTTGACCCACCGCTAGGGAATAGTATAGAATAGACTGTGTCTCACCAGTAAATGAGCAACAACATTAAAGTGGTGATAATAAACAATCAATACTAATGTAAGAAGAACGTGCACATTTTTAAGTGTGATATTGTCGATTTTAAATTATAACTGATAACAATAATGATGATAACACTGATGGTGTAAACGCTGTAATGTAACAACATAACCTCGTCTATCGTCTGCATATAGAGTGATCGTACGCCTCAGAAACAGCTAATATGTCATTACAAACAGAGTTTTTTAAGTGTTGTGGATCAAATCCTGGCAGAATCTTGAGCTTTTGAGAAGAATTCACTGATTTCTTAGCGAGAATTAAAGGCTTTTGGATTGTGCAGCAAAGCTAACTTAACTGTGATCACACTGTTCTCTCCAGTAAAAGCTGAGATGTTGGCGTCACTTACTTTTACATTTTCATTTTTGACAGTTTTTTTAACTATAAACCGAGCAGGAGACGCCAGAATTCCCTGTCACGGTCGTGTCCCTACAGGAGCTTTGTGATTTGGCTCCTGGTGGCACCAGACGTTTTCTAAACCACTCTGACTGTTTTATTCCCTTCCAATCTCTTCTGTACCCTCTCCAACCCCCCCTGTCTTCCACCTCCCATCCCTGTCAGGCACTGGAAGGAGCTCCATCAGACCAGCTCATGCAGCAGAGCCAAATGCCCCAGTACTACGCTCAACAGCCCTGGGTACCCACAAACTCTGTCTCCAGCCTCTCTTACCCTATTTTTTTATTTATTTATTCAACTTCCTCCTCTTTGTTTTCCTTGTCTCATCATCTCTATCATCCTAAACATCATTATCACCTCTTACCCACTCACCGTCAGCTTACGTCAGCCTCTTATTGCAGGTGTTTCATCTCTAGAAGGGGCGGGGCTTTCTCTCTTTGTTTCACTCCCTCTCTCAGGAACAGGATTCCTCATAGACATGGACAATGCAACAGAGCTGCATCATGAAATAAAAATAAAATCAATTTCAACTTCAAAACCTGTGCTCACAGGTTGTATTCAGCAGCACAGAAAATAAACGCACTGTTTATTTTGCGGTGATAATCGCGCAGCCCGTCTGTTGAGCTCCATGTCGAGAGACAAGAGCGGCCATTTTGAGAATCGCCAATGTGGACGAGTCGGCTGCTCCACATTTTACAAAATGGCTCCCCCGCTGCTATCTCTTGAGTTTTTGCCTCATCTCGTTCTTCTCTCCTCTCGCAGTTTGTGTCGGTGTCATCATCCTGAACCATGATCACCACCATTGTCATCTGCTCCCATCATTTCACCTCATGATTGTCTCGTCCCATTGTTTGTTTGTTTGTTTGTTTGTTTGGTGGTCGGAAGCTTGTCTGCCCCTCTTTGTGCTGCACTGTGTCCATTACGTCCGTCCATCAGACCGGGCTGTTTATCTGACCTCTAACCTCTTGTCCCCTCAGGCAACAGACCGGCCAATGGGACTGAACGGTCTGGATGTGGCTGGGCTGAGACCGTTTGACCTCGTCATCCCGTTCACCATCCAGAAGGGAGAGATCACAGGTATCGTGATGGATGAGCTCAGATTGTGAATTCCAGTCTTGTCTTCTCTGTGTCTTAACAGTAGGTCTATTTTTGATTTTATCCTGAAGGTGAGGTGCGAATGCCGTCCGGCACAGTGGCCAAACCTGACATCGCGGACAACAAGGACGGCACCGTGACCGTCAAGTACGCTCCCACCGAGGCCGGCCTGCACGAGATGGACATCAAATACGACGGAATCCACATCCCTGGTACGATTGACCTTTTTAAATAGAGAAGAAAACACATGAAGAATTGTGCTGGAGGAGAAACTGGCATCATAAATCAACGTTCTTCTGTTCTCCGCGTACAGGAAGTCCGCTGCAGTTCTACGTCGACTACATGAACAGCGGAAATGTCAGTGCCTACGGACCAGGACTCATCCATGGGACCGTCAACAAGCCTGCTGTCTTCACTGTTGACACTAAAGACGCTGGAGAGGGTACGTACCAGTCACCCGGGCAGATATTTATTATATTATTTATTTATTTTTAAAGCTTCTAATGGATTTATTTCAATTTATAAAAATTGCTTTTTCAAATCGTGTAGGACCCTCATTCTTCAGGTAGCACTAAGTAAACTTAAGACCTTCTGTTGTATTATTTATTGTTATTTTTTTGAGTGAACTTTGATGTACTTAACATTTCAGTTCATTTTACTCTAAAACTTAGTTGTGTTTATTAACTGTAACATCATTATTTACTTCTGTTAATCCTCCTGATTCTGGCTGAATTATTATTAGAGTCAGTCTCTCGTGTTTAACTGACTCGTTACCAAAACTCCTGTTTGTGTTCGTATTTAAACAACAACAACAACAACAGCATTCATGTCACGTCACCTTGTAGGTGGTCTGTCTCTGGCCATCGAGGGTCCGTCCAAGGCCGACATCAGCTGTGTGGACAACCAGGACGGGACGTGCACGGTGTCCTACCTGCCCGTCCTGCCAGGAGACTACAGCATCCTGGTCAAATACAACGACAAGCACATTCCCGGCAGCCCCTTTGCTGCTAGAATTACTGGTAACATTGTCCTTTCTCTTATCGTCTAGTTTTACTGCAATAATAGAGTGAAATAATAAGACTGTGTCCGTGTCACTGCTGTGTCTCCAGGCGACGACTCCATGAGGCTGTCCCATCTGAAGGTGGGCTCAGCCGCAGATATCCCTCTGGACATCGGCGAGTTCGACCTCAGTCAGCTGACCGCCTCCCTCACCACGCCCTCGGGCCGCGAGGAGCCCTGCCTGCTGAAGATCCTGCGCAACGGACACGTCGGTGAGTGGGTGTGGCGGAGGAGAAACTGTTCTGTTCATCGCTGTGGTCGTTTTGTTCTGACCCCGTTCTCGGCCTGCAGGCATCTCGTTTGTTCCCAAGGAGATCGGCGAGCACCTGGTGAACATCAAGAAGAACGGTCGCCACATTCCCAGCAGCCCCATCTCTGTTATGATCAACCAGTCAGAGATCGGTGATGCCAGCCGCGTGCGTGTGAGTGGGCAGGGCCTGAGCGAGGCGCGGACCTTTGAGCCCGCCGAGTTCATCATCGACACACGTGACGCAGGTACACGCACACACACACACACGTGACGCAAGACACGTAGTGTAGTTTGTTTAGTTTTGTGCAACTTTGTAAATAAAGCGTCAAAGACAGAAGTATCTGAACCATATTGTGGCTCGTAGAGATTTTACTGCATTTACAACTTCACTTAAACTCTTAAACTCTGTTTAACAAATATGTGTTTCATATTTCTCATCCAAACAATGTCGTTGTCCACATTTTTTTTGCATTTATAGATGACTTTTGTTGAATTTTAATAATGATTCCTTTTTGTTTGACTCATTTTATTGTCTTCATTTTATGCAAAGTAATACTTATTGTTGCCTTATAGATTAAATATATTAATATATGTTTGTTAGCTTTAATTTGAAGTCATCCGTATGTTATATTAATGGCCACTGCAGGCTATGGCGGCCTGAGCCTGTCCATTGAGGGACCCAGTAAAGTGGACATAAACACAGAGGACCAGGAAGACGGCACCTGTAAGGTCACCTACTGTCCCACTGAGCCTGGCAGTTACATCATCAACATCAAGTTCGCAGACCAACACGTGCCAGGTGGCTTTTTCTTTTTTTGAAAACCGTCAGAGTGTGTTGTTCTGTTGTGAACCTTTGAGCCTGACGCGCTCGTGTTTGTTTACAGGGAGCGCGTTCACAGTGAAGGTCACCGGGGAGGGCAGGATGAAGGAGAGCATCACCAGGAAGAGGAGAGCAGCGTCGGTCGCCAACGTCGGCAGCCAGTGTGACCTCAGCCTCAAAATCCCCGGTGAGGACAACAGGAAATGACGCTGCAGTATTTTGTATCCGTCACAGAAAGAAACCTTGTAAAGATAAAACCCAGATGAGAGTGCTTTTAATAGATGGATGTACTTCAAGACATAAGGAAACACTGTGACGGTATAAGCTCTGAAATATAAAGATGAAATTATCAACTGAATGCCAGTCAGACTCTATAATGACTGTATGTAAAAGTGGGCGTGGTCTTCTGGTTACAGTCTGACCAGTGCACACTAGTGTAACTGTCATTTTTTAGCAACACAAGACGATAAAAGCAATCTATACAGTATTTTCCACAAGCAGCGCTGCGTCATGATCACAGATAACTCTGCGTTTAAATCATTTACTCTGAAACTAATTAGACCAAAATGTAATTAATAGTAAAAGAAGCAGTGTGTGTGTGTGTGTGTGTGTGTGTGTGTGTTGTCACTGATTGAAACGCGTGTCTCTGCAGAGATCAGCATAGCCGACATGACGGCTCAGGTGACCAGCCCGTCTGGTCAGGTTCACAAGGCGGACATCATGGAGGGAGAGAACAACACCTACTGCATTCGCTTTGTCCCCACTGAGACGGGGGTGCACACTGTGTGCGTGAAATACAACGGCGTGCACGTCCCCGGCAGCCCGTTCCAGTTCACCGTCGGCCCCCTCGGAGAAGGCGGAGCTCACAAGGTCCGCGCTGGAGGACCCGGCTTGGAGAGAGCCGAAGCTGGAGTACCAGGTTAGTGTGGCGACTGGATTATGAGCATGTGTGTGTGTTTTTGTTTTTGTGTTTTCTTTAACCACGTGTGCCTGACTTTGTCGTGTGTAGCTGAGTTCAGTATCTGGACGAGGGAGGCTGGAGCTGGAGGCCTCAGCATCGCTGTGGAAGGGCCGAGCAAGGCCGAAATCGCCTTTGAGGATCGCAAGGACGGCTCCAGTGGCGTGTCGTACATCGTACAGGAGCCTGGTGAGAGAAGAGTTGCGATGAGACCCGAGCATGTGCCGTAGAGTGTGTTTGTTTCAGTCCATGTGGTTTTCCCGAGGTTGTATGTCCTGTGCTGTGGACGCCCGTCCCTGTCTCTCTTCCATTCTGATGTGAAATCCATGCCCCCTGCAGGAGACTACGAGGTGTCCATCCGCTTCAACGACGAACACATCCCCGACAGCCCCTTCATCGTCCCCGTGGCCTCGCCTTCGGACGACGCCCGTCGCCTCACTGTTGCCAGTCTTCAGGTGAGGCTCTGAGACACACACACATCCGTGTGCACACACACACGCCAGGCCACAGGACACTGCCCACAGTGCAGCAGCAGCAGCAGCATCATCATCATCATCATCAGCAGCTGCTGCACTGTTGGGCAGTGCAAGGGCTTCTGGGATATGGAGAGGACTGTGTGTGTTTCTCGTGCCTCATTCTAAAGGCTCTCAACAGCCTCCAGCCTCTAAAAGTGACATGGGGCGCTAAAGGGTTAAAGAGGTGTGACATGGGGCTGTTTTCTCTTCTCACTCTTGTTTCCACTCACATGCGACGACAGTTCAGTCTGTGACGGCCTTTTTTCTCACAGGAAAACAACAACAACAACAACAACACAGATAAAAGCTGTTCACAATAACACTTAGGTATGGCAAACATATGCTGACCTACATAAGTGTCATTCAGAATATCATTGTGATGATTGTAAAACACACTGAAATCACTTTGCCTGAGAAACAAAGTATATATACAGAATATTACGTCACCATTTCCACCTTTTTAAGTGAAATTTTAACTCAAATAAAGAAGAAATGCAAATATTATCATTATTAATCACCAGGCTGGGGTACCGTTGAGCAAGATACCAGTCCTCATTGTTAACTGGCCACTCTAAATTGATCCCAGACACGAGAGGCACGACCTGTGTCCTGTGTGCCGGATCATCCGCTGAGGCAACCCTTAGAGAGGGAGGAGCCAAAAGATTAAAAGCAAAAATGTATTAAAAAGATAAATAAATCAAAGATGCACTTTACAGCGAGACAGCATTTCTCAAGTTACTCACATTGAATAATGGATTTGCTCCATTCATAATTTTCCACATAACGTAATTTACTGCCCTTGACTTATGTTGAGGGAGTTTTTATTGACTGATCACTGATCATGACAATTCTTCTTTTTTTCCTGCATAACAAATGATCTATTTTCATTCTCTTAGAAATAGATGTTCACACATTCCATACATTTTTATATATATACAGTACATATACACATTATATACAGTATATGTAACTATACTCATCTGCATGCATCCCCACAGGTGGGTTTATTCATGTCCAACATTCTGCACGTTTTTTGTTTTCTTTAATAAATGAAACCTTTCCTTCCTCTGATTTCTCTTCACTTCACACATAAAAGAAAACCTCTGTCTTTAACCTGCACAGCCCTCCTCTTTAGCCCGGTTAGCGACCTCCAGGTAACGTATAAACAGTAGCAGCATATGTGCAGTTAAAGGTCCAGTGTGTAGAAATTAGGATGGAATCTACCAACATTAACATGAACAGAATAGAACTTTTTAACTGAGAAAGGCAACTTTACACCTTCATGCTGCTAAATTCTCCACACTGGACCTTTTTAAGTAGGCAGTCTTGAGTTACCTATTTTTAAAGGTTTAGTTGTTTGTCTGGGGTTTAAATAATGGAAACAGAGTGTTGAGTTTGCGAGTGTGTGTTGTCGAGCAGGAGTCGGGTTTGAAGGTGAACCAGCCCGCCTCGTTCGCCGTCAGCCTCAACGGAGCCAAGGGCGTGATCGACGCCAAGGTCCACAGCCCGTCCGGAGCCCTGGAGGAGTGCTGTGTCACGGAGATCGACCAAGGTACTGACGCCAGTCATGTCCACGCTTGTGTCCACGCTCGTCTGAAGTCATGTCCACGCTCGTCTGAAGTCATGTCCACGCTTGTGTCCACGCTCGTCTGAAGTCATGTCCACGCTCGTGTCCACGCTCGTCTGCAGTCATGTCCACGCTCGTGTCCACGCTCGTCTGCAGTCATGTCCACGCATGTCTGCAGTCATGTCCGCAGGCATGTCATGTCCGCAGTCATGTCGCATGTTCATGTCCACATGTCGCGCTTCGTCTGCAGTCATGCGCATGTCGCAGTCATGTTCGCAGTCATGTCCACACCGCGTCTGCAGTCATGTCACGCGTGTCCGCTTCGTCTGCAGTCACACTTTCGTCTGCAGTCATTTGCTTCGTGTCCGCATGTCCGCAGTCATGTCCACACACGTCTGCAGTCATGTCCGCGCGTCCACGCTTCGTCTGCAGTCATGTCACATGTCTGCAGTCGTATCCATGCTCGTCTGCAGTCGTACGCTCGTTCCGCTCGTGTCCACCTTCGTCTGTAGTCATGTCCATCGTCTGTAGTCTGCAGTCATGTCCACTTCGTCTGCAGTCATATCACATGTCCATCGTTTTCGCAGTAATGTCCCGCTTCGTCTGCAGTAATGTCCGTATGTTCGTGTCCACACTTTCGTCTGCGGTCGCTTTCTTCTGCACCCACGCTCGTCTGCAGTCATGCGTCTGCAGTCATGTCCCGCGCTTCGTGTCCACGCCTCACATGTCTGCAGTCATGTCTGCGTCATCGCGTCTGCAGTCATGTCCGCTCGTCTGTAGTCATGTCTGCGCTCGTGTCCAGCGTCTGTAGTCATGTCCACACTCGTCTGCAGTCATGTCCATGCTCGTGTCCACACTCGTCTGCAGTCATGTCCATGCTCGTGTCCACACTTGTCTGCAGTCATGTCCACACTCGTCTGCAGCTCGTCTGCAGTCATGTCACAGTGTGTGTGGAGTCTCTGGACACTTTGACCCTTCGCCTTCTCATTGTTTTCTTTTTCGTCCAGATAAATACGCAGTGCGGTTCATCCCCAGAGAGAACGGCCTCTATCTCATCGATGTGAAGTTCAACGGAAGCCACATCCCCGGTAGTCCGTTTAAAATCCGAGTCGGAGAGACGGGCCAGGCTGGAGACCCAGGCATGGTGTCTGCCTATGGACCAGGACTAGAGGGAGGCACCACAGGTAAAAAAAAAAAATTTTAAATAATGAACCAGCAGCATAAAGCTGTGTCCTTCACCAACTCATCTGGATGACAAGAGGTTCAAAGACCAGTTTGACCTTCTTCTTCCAGCACTTAGGAGGATAAGAACAGTTCACACTCACTATTAACGACCATCGGTTCTTATTTAACTCCTGTTGGACCTTAACCACTGATAATCCATTCATCTTGGTTTATTTTGAGTTGTTAACGTGATAAAATGATAACATCCACTCCACAAACCAAAATGATTGACATTTAATGATTTCTTTGTTCTCCAGAGCAAAGAAATGAAGAAAATATTCACATTTAAGAAGCTGAAACAATCGGAAATCTTGTTTTAATCATGACACTCACCTCCATCATCTGCTCTCCTCGCTTCTCTCCAGGAACTGCTTGTGATTTTGTGGTGAACACGAGCACCGCGGGCCCCGGCGCTTTAGCTGTGACCATCGACGGGCCGTCCAAGGTGAAGATGGACTGTGTGGAGTGTCCCGAGGGCTACAGGGTCACGTACACCCCGATGGCCCCAGGCAACTATCTCATCTCCATCAAATACGGTGGCCCCTACCACATCGTCGGAAGCCCCTTCAAGGCCAAGATCACTGGTGAGGAAGATTTAAAAAATAAAATGCCAAAAAAGAAGAAACTCAGTGGGATTATTTCAAGAATGAGTCCAACGCTCTCTTCTCTGTCCTCCAGGTGCCAAGCTTGTGTCCAGCCACAGTATGCATGAAACCTCCTCTGTGATGGTTGACCCTCTGACCCGGGCCATCAGCTGCTCTCAGCAGGGAGCTCCCGTCCAGTCAGACGCCACCAAGGTGGTGGCCAAGGGCCTGGGCCTGACCAAGGGCTTCATTGGTCAGAAGAATAGCTTCAGTGTTGACTGCAGCAAAGCAGGTGTGTACGACTGTGACTGCAACCAAGACACATGTCACGTGTGTGTGTGTGTGTGTGTGTGTGTGTGTGTGTGTGTGTGTATATATATATATATATATATAAATATATATATATACATATATATATATATATATATATATATATATATATATATATATATATATATATACATATATATATATACATATATACATATATATATATATATATATATATACATATATATACATATATATATGTATATATATATATATACATATATATGTATATATGTATATATATATATATATATATATATATACATATATACATATATATGTAGATATATATATATATATCTACATATATATACATATATATGTATATATATATATATACATACATATATATAGTTGACAGCAGCTGCCTGTCTAATATATATATATGCGGCGGAATAAATCAGCAAACGTTATTCTTAAGACGTTGTTCAGATTTAAGGTTACGTGGCTAAAGTCTCTTGCTTTTCCATGACACAGTCCTAGCACTACTCCGCTCTACTCTACTCGGCCTTGTATGAGTCGCGCCGTTTTCCATTACTTTAGAGTACCTCCTCAACATGGGAGGAGTCGTCATAGCAACTGCCGCAACGTTGTTTTTTACTCGACACAAACATGCAAACTAGTGACTTGTTTTCGGTGCAACTGAATCATTAGAATCAGTTCATTAAAAGGGTTTGTTTTTTGTGATTCAGCCCACGATCACTTTGGCAGCTGTTGCTAAACACACTAGAGTTCTGTGTTAAATATTGAGATTTTAGAAATGTTCCTTTGCTAAATGTCTTTTTAACTGATCTACAGTTCGGTAATTGTTCGACCAATCAGTGGCCTGCAGTCTGCTGACGTCACATTTTAGTATCAGAACCTTGCCAGAGGAGGTACCAAAAGAAAGCACCAGGTTCCAGGTACTATCACTGATGGAAGAACAAAACAAAACGAGTCGAGCTGAGCCGAGTAGTGCTAGAACTGTATAATATAAAGGGGCCATATGTTCTTAGAGATGCCATGCTTTCATATCTCGGTCAGTCGTGTGTCAAACTTAACCAGATGTTCCGTCTGCTCTGTCTCCATCCACAGGTCGCAACATGCTCCTTGTTGGCGTGGACGGTCCCAAGGTTCCCTGCGAGGAGATCCTAGTGAAACATTTGGGCAACCGCCTGTACAACGTCAGCTACCAGCTCAAAGAGAAGGGAGAGTACATCCTGGTGGTCAAATGGGGTGACGAGCACATCCCTGGCAGCCCATACCACATCACTGTCTAAACCCCGCCCCCCCGCCCAGCCCACACCCAGAAACTTAAACCAGTGTTTAAAAAACAAAACAACTGAACGTCCAAAACCAAAAGAAGTTTACAGCTACATGGCCCTTCCTACATTACACATGTGCTAATTGTTTTACAGCGCAAGTATTTAAAGGTGGAGAATAAAAAAAAAAGGTATTCAATTTAGATTCCACTTTAAAATAAAAAAAAAAATGAGTCAGATTTTTGAAAACACATCATTTTCACTGGAAACTCGGTCAAAAAATAGAGAAGAACAGACACTGATTATTCCTCACTTTATGGCCATTTCACTCCATTTCTTATTTCTGTTAATCCCTCCATTATTGTACAGTGATGGAGGGATAAGATGCACCTTTTTCATTACTGTAAGCTGGCATTCAGTTGTGCCTTAGGTTATTTTCCATTTTCTGCCATGGACATGAGCAGATGTGTCTGAGCTTAGAGTAGGACGATAGAATAGCTTAGCATAGTGTAGCAGCAGTAGATTTTTTTTTTTAAGCCCATCATTGGACGGAAGGTCACATTTTACACTGGAGGAGCTACTCTTATACACAAAAAGAATGGATTCAATTAAATATGAGCAAAGAGTGCCTGCACCTTCCTGACCTGTGGGTTTAATCTGTGACACTTTGTTTTTAATCTGTTACTTATGAGTCTTCATAGTGTTGTCGGTGCGCAGTAAACTCCACTCCCAGCACATTCATGCCGTTCACGACGTTCTTTAACTAAACCCAGTTGTTTTACCTGCTGCTAGTGTGATCCACGTTTAGCCACTGCTGTTCTGAAAACAGGGATTTAGACCTAAGAGTTCAAATACTTTTTAAAATGAGGTCAACGGAGAGAAGACACATTTTCCCAGTAGCTTTTCTTTGCTTGTTTCCCCCGTCACACATGCTCTGTCAACACTGCCGCTGGGAAACAATGCTTTCTGTGTGTTTTTAGTGCGCGTGATGCAAACATGTGCTCTGCATGTCACATAACAGAAGATAAAATCAAAGTGGCGTCAACATGGTCCTTTGGCGTGCTTTACATTTGACTGTGGAACTTTTAAATTAAAATGTTTTAATAAAAAAAAAAGGGAAGTATCTTAAAGTTAAAGTTTGTTCAAGGACAGAAGGGCTGATGATGTTGTGGTGGGTCATGATGCAAAAAGAAAAGAAACGCACACACACATAAAAAACAAAAAAAACAAAAGAGAACAGATGTCGCTTTTTCTGCTCAGTGTTTATCTCACCCCACCACCTCCCCTCTCATTCTTTCAGCTTGCTATGTGCATGATCTATATTTCAGAACATAAAAATGGATCCTATTGTCCTAAATAAAAGGCTTTAAAAGTGTTTGTAAGACAGTATTTTGATACACAATAAAGTTGTCTAAGTATTTTTTTTGTTGTTAATCTAATGGGTGTGTATTTTCTGTCTTTTAAAGGTCCAATGTGTAACATTATGGAGGGTACAATCAGCCAAACCTGGTTATACCATATACAAGTATGTGTGGGGAATCATGCTCCACGATAACAATAATATCACTATATATCAATATATTGCAAGACAATCATAGAGCGATGCGTCACAATATCTGTCTAAAACGCACAAATGAACTTTGCAACGCTGTTTACAAAAACTACACAGAACACACAGATCTCTGCCAGGATTATTTAAGCTTCACACGCACTGGTGTCTCCACAGTTTCCTTCCCTCAACTCTTCCTCAGGGAGGATGCCGGTCTCCTGTCACCACATCTGGATCGCCAGCGAGCAGAGATGACATAATAACAAATGTATTAGAACCGCAGTTCCCTCTGGACCTTTAAACTTTGAAGAGAATAAACTGAGTTAACAAATTCCATCAAAAGTGGTTCATATTTTAAAAGAAACTGGATTTATGTCCTGCACTGCCTGACTGTGTGAAATCTATATTTTATCATACATCTAGATTAACTAATTTGATCGAGGATCATGCAATCTATGTTACATATGGATCAAATTTATTCTAATCCAACTAAAAAGATTTCAAACGACACACACTAGGATTTGAGAGTGGAGGTCACCTGTGGCAATGATGATCGATTAGACCGTTTAATGAAGTGCACGCCTTCTCTCATCCTTTCACAGCAAATATTTTTGACAAGTTTCAGCAGGAAAAGCTCATGTGTGTGATACTGGTCTCATTAAAGGAGGCTAATTTCAGATCATAAGTAAGTCAGGAAGGTGTGACGGTGCATGCGCCAGGATACTGAGGATACTAAATTACTGTATGTTTCATACTACTTCATTACTACTGCAATTTAGGATTTGTCAGAATTGTAGGTATCACAAACTGGAAATATGGATCGCTTTAGTTTATTTTGCAGGTGTTTTAAGCCTAAATAGCTTCTTTGAAATGATACAAACTCAAGGATTAGTCCAACGCTCTTCTCTGTCATGAGCAGTTAGGTAAAGCAACCCTGACTGAGGTGTTCAAAGGTGTCTGATGAATAGTTTGACTGAGTTTGGCTATCTATAAGATTTATTTGAATTTTCCTTGCCAAAATTAAGATTTAACATATCATACAGTTGAGGGTAATCATCACTGGAATTATGATATGTCAGGAATGTAGGTATCTCAAACTGGAAATGTGGACTGTAATAGTTTATTTGCAGTAGTTATTTTAATTAGTTAAAATTAACATTTTTAGATCATTTCAGAGCTCCACAACTTCATTCTTCCCAGGACAATTGGCAAATCATAATTAACTTTGCGATATCTGAAACTGAAATAGGGCTGCAATGATTATTCATCGTATTATTTATCAGAGTGACGTTGTTATTGTTTTTCAAAATGTCAAACAAGCTTACTGATTATTCAGCTTCTTAAAACGTGAAGTGAAGTTTTCTGGTTTCTTTGCTCCATATAAACATATAATCATTTTGGTTTGTGGACAAAACAAGACTTAATCATTATATTATTAACGTCGATCGACATTTTTCAACATTTCCTGACATTTTACGGACTAAACTAGTACTCGCACACGATTAATCGCGAAAATAATTGACACATTAATCTATTATGTGGCACAAATCTATCCTAAAAATGTGTAGCTATATGAAATGGCGACTTTGGACAGGAATATTATGACTGTGCTGATGTGAAATGCCAATTTTAACCAGGAAATGTTTAATTATTGCATATTACTACTAAAATGTAAAATAACCGATGACCTTAAACGCATCACACCCGTCAGTATTGCTTCACTTCCCGGTTGCGGTTTTTTCCACTTCCCTGTTGAGTCTGTGGCATTTCAAAGAAGACGGAAACGTGACACGTTCACGTGAACCAATAGCAACGCCGAGAAATGAGCACGTGCCCTCTGTCGACCAATCCTATTCTTTCTTTCCTCCCGCCCAGTCCGAGAATATAAAAACTCCGCCCAGGTGCATTTCATCACTTACTTCTTACACAGGATCTGTTCGTCCTGTTCCGTGAGAGTCATTTCACTTCGAGTTCCTCAAAATAACCCTCAGGAAACATGGTAAGTGTGAAAATATACTTTTCTCTGTCGTTTGACGTCGAAATGTCGACAAAAATCACACGTTTGATGGGCGTTTTTTAGCGTAATAACTTTGCAGCCTAACCGGCCTCACCGATGAAGGAAGGGGAAGGGTTTTTTTTTCTTTTTTTTCTTTTTTTAAAGTCGACATTTTAGTTTGAATCCAAAGGAAACGTTAAAATGTCGGACTGATGAGCAGCCTTTGTGTTTGTGTGTGAAATATGTCGTTTTTGTCTTTGACTCGGCGATGACTCGTGACTGAAATGGCTTCAGGTGGTTTTGTCGAGTTCCTGTTTTTCTTGTCTTTGTCCGCTAATTGACCCAGTTATGCTGTCAGTCTGAAAACTCTGCTCACTTTTACCGCCTTTATGAACCACGTTATGGGAAAGTTAAAAGAAGAAACCGTGCCCCCCTTACTGATTATTGCAATTTTCAAATAGCAGGAGACAGAATATTTGTTCTAGCCTAAATGTGTATCAAAATATCATTTTAGGTTAGTTATTACACATTTTATTATACAGACTGAAGAGAATATCTTCGTTTCTCACAGATTCATACATTAATCCTTGTAAAATTACCATTCACACATTTTTCAGCTTGTTAAACGGGAATACTTTCTGGTTTATTTGCTCTATATAACAAAGAAACCATTAAAACTGAATAATGTTTGTCAACAAAACCAGACATTTGAGAACACGCTTGTCTCTACATTTTCTGACATTTCTGAACAATTGATAAATCCAGTTTTTTTGGTGCATACAAACTAATCAAAGGATTAGTGAACTAAAATGTAGATAAAATAATTATTAAAATGACAGTAAGTTTACGACTACAGAAAGTTATGTGCAAACATACTTATGACTTTTGTATTGTATTTGTCTTAAACCCTCTTAATTATGCAGTGGAATTTCAAATGTATCTAATGTTCACTTCATGTATCTAACATAAGAGTAGAAATGTGTGTTAAAGCTTTTAAGCTGTTGAACAAAACTCTTGTTCTTCATACTTTTCTCAAAGCACATGTCTGGAATGTGTTGGTCTAATGACAGGTTTAATCCACCGAGGGGAAATGAGTGAGCAACATCTGTCAGATGACACAAGTCGTCACACTGGTATCTGGTCTTTTACAAAAGAGCCTTGTTCCTCCCCCTCCTCCTTAGATCGAGCATTAGTTGCAAAACAGGCTTCGACCTGTGATGACTTGCTTTAGAGGAATTCCTTTTTTAAATTTAAATTTAAATGTATTATTTGAAATGAACACTGTGTCCTTTTCTTTCCACAGCGCGAGTGCATCTCCATACACGTTGGTCAGGCTGGAGTCCAGATTGGCAATGCCTGCTGGGAGCTTTACTGCCTGGAACATGGGATCCAGCCGGACGGACTGATGCCCAGCGACCACACTCTTGGTAAAGGAGATGATTCGTTCAACACCTTCTTCAGTGAGACTGGATCTGGAAAGCACGTCCCCAGAGCTGTTTTTGTCGACCTGGAGCCCAGTGTTATCGGTTAGTGTTATCACTTCTCACTAGTAAATTTAGATACCATGTTACCATAAGTGCCACGCTACTTTACAGCGACACCTAATGGATCATTGTTTGATACTGATACCGCTCCTTAGACGAGGTGCGCACTGGAACCTATCGCAGCCTGTTCCACCCTGAGCAGCTGATCACTGGGAAGGAGGATGCAGCAAACAACTACGCCCGAGGACACTACACTGTCGGCAAAGAGCACATTGACAATGTGCTGGATAGGATTCGCAAGCTGGTGGGTAACTTCAAATCAAAGGGTGTCTGAATATAAATCATTATAATAATGTATTTCATATTTGACCACTGTCTTCCTCTCTGTCCCCAGTCTGACCAGTGCACTGGTCTGCAGGGTTTCCTGGTTTTCCACAGCTTTGGAGGTGGAACTGGCTCTGGCTTCACCTCCCTGCTGATGGAGCGTCTGTCTGTCGACTATGGAAAGAAGTCAAAGCTGGAGTTCTCCATCTACCCTGCTCCCCAGGTGTCCACTGCCGTGGTGGAGCCCTACAACGCCATCCTGACCACTCACACCACCCTGGAGCACTCCGACTGTGCCTTCATGGTGGATAACGAGGCCATCTACGATATCTGCCGCAGGAATCTCGACATCGATCGTCCCACCTACACCAACCTGAACAGGATGATCAGTCAGATTGTGTCGTCCATCACTGCTTCTCTCCGTTTTGATGGTTCCCTCAACGTGGATCTGACAGAGTTCCAGACCAACTTGGTGCCATATCCTCGTATCCACTTCCCTCTGGCCACCTATGCCCCCATCATCTCCGCTGAGAAGGCGTGTCATGAGCAGTTGACAGTGGGCGAGATCACAAACGCCTGCTTTGAGCCGGCCAATCAGCTGGTGAAGTGTGACCCTCGTCACGGCAAGTACATGGCCTGCTGCCTGCTGTTCCGTGGTGACGTGGTGCCCAAAGATGTCAACGTTGCCATCGCCGCCATCAAGACCAAGCGCACCATCCAGTTTGTGGACTGGTGTCCCACCGGTTTCAAGGTCGGCATCAACTACCAGCCGCCCACTGCGGTTCCTGGAGGAGACCTGGCCAAGGTCCAGAGGGCTGTGTGCATGCTGAGCAACACCACCGCTATTGCAGAGGCCTGGGCTCGGCTTGACCACAAGTTTGATCTGATGTACGCTAAGCGTGCCTTTGTTCACTGGTATGTGGGGGAGGGAATGGAGGAGGGAGAGTTCTCAGAGGCCAGAGAGGACATGGCGGCACTGGAGAAAGATTATGAGGAGGTGGGAGCTGACAGTTATGATGAGGTGGATGAGGATGAATACTAAGCAGGCATGTAGTATGTGTTTCCCTCTGTTCTGTATGTGTTCAGAAAACACTTTTGTTCATCAGAGGGGGGCCTCTATTAATGCTTGTGGTAAAGAAGTTATTTAATTGGAGCAATGCAGTGTTCCATGTGTCTGTTAAACAGTGTTGGGGATAAATTAAGAATACGCTGTCGAGGAGTATTTTAAGGAGCAGAGTGCTCTGTGTTTATTGCCATGGAAGAATATAAACCTGGCATTGTCTATGTCTGAACTATGCCCTGTGTTAATAAAATTAATTGACTATACTATTGTTTCCTCTCTTCAATATACATACAATTTTGGATTGTTAGGGATGTCTGTCAAATATTTGATGTCTGGTATTTACGGTATATATTTTCCCCCCACAGAATACCTGTCTGTGATGTTCTACAGTTTAGCCACTTGGGGGCAGTGGTGTCAAGCAGATATTGAGCTCACGCTATACTTCAATAGCAAATCAAGTCAAATGCAGGTAATCTTTGTTGCTGCTGAATGACATCACATTTAAGTCTTTCAAGAGAACACTGTTGGGTTTGATTCTACTAATTTACAGTGAAAATACTGGATTTCTCAGTTCATGTATTCAGGAAACTTCTAAAACCTAAATTTTACAAACACTTTTTGACTGACTGAAAAATCACACGGCTACACAGTTTGTTTTTAAACAAACTGTGTAGCCGTGTGATTACACTAAACTACATGAACACTGTTGGGTTGCGCTTAATGTTCAGTTATTCTGTCAATTAAAGGTCCAATATGTAAAATGTTAGCAAAATCATTTTAACTGGGGATAAAATAATCATACCAAATTTATGATTATTTGGTATGGCTATAGTTTTTCACAAACTGAGAATGAATCTTTTACATATACTGTACATCCCAGCTGACTGAAGGCTATATAGGTTCAATTACACACTTTGAGTGGAAGTGCACAAAATGCTGTGGTTCAACTATGAAACATACATTTCTTGGAAATGTCTGGTCCAGCTATACAAGATAATATTAGCTTAATATTAATGGAAGTGTTGTAATGTAACAAAGTACAAATGCTTTGTTACTGTACTTAAGTACACACAACATACCTGTACTTTACATTTGTTATTTATACATTTCCTCTTACTGTCCTTATTACTCATTACTAGACTTTTATGGTATTGTGCTCTGTATTTATTTAGAGCTTTTCTAGTCTTGATGAGCTGCTTTACACTATAGTTAGACCAGCAGAGCCACGAACTGAACCCACAACCTTTCAGTTGAAAGACAGTTAACCCTACCACTGAGGTACCGTGGCTCAATCCTAATGCCGCACTTTTTTAAAATACTTTTACTTTATATCAGAAAATGATTTTTGATACTTAAGTACAGTAAATGTCATACACTTTAAGACTTTTACTTTTAAAAACGTGAGTTCAACTTCTACCAAAGTCATTTTCTGCTAACATACTTTATACAAGGCTGGTTATAGGTTTGTCATCTTTAAAAAGTGGATCCACACATAAAAACACGAGTAAACACCAATGATAATTGGTAGTATATTTGTTGTTGTTGAATGAATCTTTATTAATTAATGAAGTTATCGTGCCACTGCTGTTTGTGTGGGTGTGGCACTAAGCTCGTTTGTCCACGCCCATGTTCCTGCTCCAGCTCTCCTCAGTCTCCTCCTGTGTATTCTGCTCATTTTTCAGCGCGGGACAGTTTTGCCTATATTTTCCCGAGGTAAGATAAAGTTACTAAACTCTCTCGTTGTTCTTTTACAACAACACACACACAGCGACCATTTTCTTTTCGTAAAATGCTCGTGTCGCGTTTGTTGTTCCCGCGATATTTCAAAAATTGCTGCCCTGTCCGTTTTGTGGCGGCGCGAGACTGAACCTTGTGAAGCTTTATCGCGGTAGTTATGAACTTGTGTTGTTAGTTACTGTGAAATTACCGTTGTTAATAAGTGTGGGTTTGCTTTTCCTGTACTGTGACTATAGTCTAAACACATACACAGCACTTTATTAAAGTGGAGCTGCTGTTTGCCGCGCAGATGTCGACTGTAGTTGATCCACTTCTACAAGACTCCCCCCATTTTGTCATCTCCATGTTCTTTCTGTCTGTCTGTCTGACTGTCTGTCTATCTAAAATCAACATTGACTCATTTGATTGATAAATGATTGATAACAGTGAAGCTTTAGTACAGTAGGAGTCCTTAAAGTGTTTATTTAATCATATATTTTACACACAAAAATGAATACAAACGTTTTTACATGTCCTATTGTCAACTGTGTTATCTGTCTCCTGTCTGTGTGTGTGTGTCTGTAGATGTCACTCAGTGAGAAAAGTGATGAGGAGATCAGCAATCTACTTGCTGAGTATGGCATCAAACATGGACCCATAGTGGGTAAGAAGAACACACACACACACATACACACAATGTTGGTTTTGTTGTTTGTTACCGAGGGCAATTAAGAGAATCGAAAGTTAAGTTGCTTAGTCTGACGTCTCCTGCGATGTGCTCCTGAATGAGTGCACTAAAGAGGCATAACATACAGCATACCTGCTACTGTTCCTCAAGTTCTCTCTGAAGGACAGACTAGTGTCCATATTGTCTTCTTCAAGACACCCAGGAACATGTCCACAATCTTTAGTTCTTTTGTACTAAGACCACGAGCATCCACCCACAACGCTTCCACAGCTCTGTGATTGATAATCATGATCATGAAAGACAAAAATAGTCTGATCCCGGCATTCTTCAGCACATCCCAGAGATCCTTGATGGAGGTAAGGTCTTGACTCTGTGGTGGCCAATCCATGTGTGACAATGACAACTCGTTTCTGGCACTGTCATCTCAGAATATGCCTGGAAAACCTGGCCATTCAGTAGGTCATCAACTGACCTTTATGCTGAACCTAGACCTGACCAAATGAAGCAACTTTCAAAGCTTTCAAAGCACACGTTCCATGTGGATTCCTCAACATGTGTATCTATCATGTGTACGGGCCCTTAAAGCGGACTGGAGTGGACTCTCTGACATTCAACATGATAATTATATGAACTGATCAGAAAACGTTGTCTGAACATAGACTCCACTCGGGGGTTGTACGAGAAGAAGCTGGAAACGGCCATGGAGAACGTTTCAGTGAACGCTTCGCCTGATAAGACGTACTACAGAGAGGAAGGTAGGATGCTCTTGAAATAGCCCACGTGTATTTTTATTTGTAAGTGTTAATAACACACATATTTGTTTTCAGTGTCATTGTAACCAGTGTATGTGGGTTAATGGTATCTAGTTAATGTTATTTGCTGATCAAATCTTCACAGTTTAGATTAAAGAATTGAAATTATACATGTGATGAACATCTGCTTTATGTAGTTGTAGCGTGAACGGTCCAATGAGTGCTGACGTCTTTAACAAAATAAGAGCTTATCATAGTTATTCTTTAAATGAATCCACATCTGTGTTTTTACATTTTTTTGAATCCTGTTCACAGAGGAGGAAATCACCTACATCACCTACCACACTCCGGTGAGTCCGGATTGTCCACTTATTCCTGTTTACCCGACCGTCTGTGCCAGAATCATGACACGGTCTGTTTCTTTCTTTATTTTCACAGGTCAAACATGAGAGTTATACAAACATGTGAGTACAGCTTTACAGCACACACACACATAAACCTCATCTATTCAGTATGACGATGCAAGGTAACGCTCAGATACTAATTAAACTAATGTAAATGCAGGCTACAGATAAATGGGAGAGTTGTGTCAAGAAGGGGATGCGGTGTAAAAAGTCTCTGGCAAATCAAATATGTCTGCTGTGGGAGGAGCCAAAAGACCACAACAATTAACGTAAAAGGCAGACGAGCAATTCATGTTAGGTCTCCAGTAGAAAGCAATATAGCAGTCTTTTAATTATAACCAAAACTGTAGGTGAGGCCTCTTTTTTTGTTGTTATAGTCCTCGTCGTTGGAGGTTTTTAAAAACAAACTTAACACTTTTACTTTTTCATTTTTACAATTTTATTTAATTCAACAAATGATTTTATTCTGTCCCTTTAGTGTCCTTGAACATTCTTACCTCATCTATTTCATTTATTCATTAACACACTTATTTTGTGTTGTTTTTAATTTCTCTTTTACAGTCTTTTACCACCCATTACTATTTTATTCTCCAGTGTTTTTTGTGAGTTCCACGACGGCCTTTCCTCACTTCCTTCTCTCTCCTTTATTTCCTCACTTTTTCACTTCTCCATTGCTAGTTTTACATAATACCAGCCGTCTGTTGGTCTCTCTCTGTGCCGTGTGATTAGTTTTATAACATAACTGTGAGGTTCTAAAGTTTAAGGATCTGTGTGCTTTAATTTCTCCACTCAGTGTGAAACGAAGAGGCAACACGGATCCAGACGATGAAGAGGAGGAATCGTACCAAGACACAGAGTATGCAGTCTGTTAATGTGTGCTATGACAAATGAGTTGTTGACTTGGTCTAAATCTGCTGTTTTTTTTTTGTTTTTTTATTCTCTTGTGCGTCAGACCTGCCATACAGATGACCAGCACAACAGCCAATCACAGCGCAGTGCAATCCAGGAAGCCGCTCACAAAGTCCGGAGGCGGCATGTGGACTGTGATTCGGCTGCTGCTGTTGTTAGCCGTGTTAGCAGCTCTCCTCTACTATGTCTACTGCTAATTGATGAACAAAGAAGAAAATCCCACAGGTGTTCAGTGATTTAATGTGTTGATATATATCGCTGTCACTGACGTGACAACGTGGCTGCCAGTGGGGATTTTAGCCACTTCAGTCTACAGTCATGTGAAATGACAGTTTATTTTTGCCATTTACCTGGAAACTGAACTTTTGTAAACAACTCATTCTTCCACACCAAAGTCCATAGAGAAAATTAGAGTTTTTAGCGTGTTGGGACATGGTAACTGCTGGTCTACCGCTGTCATTTGTGCTACATTTTTTTTCACTCAGGTAACTCCGAATTAAGAATTTTTCTAAATAAACGTCGTAAAAGAACCCATTTTAATTTACTGATGTATGAAGCAGTGGACCAACAACTCCTGTGATTTTCTGTGTGGACTTTGGTGTGTGGTTTGAGTTAGAAAAAAAGCTGTTTAACTGTAAGATAAAGCAACAAACACAAAGATATTGCAGACTTAAGCAGGCATAGAATTTATTGGTTATTAAGTAGCTTAAATCTCATTTCTTGTCACCACTGGCAGCCATGTTTTCAGTGACAGCGAGCCTTTGTGGCTGCAAATGATTCCAGTGCAGACGGTGTTGACCCAGCTTTTAAACCCAAAGAACTATCCTACAAGGTGTTTTGTCTTCCCCTTTAATATTTAAGTGGGGGTCTCTGGGGTTATTGTTGACTTCTTTTTCTTTATTTCTGTTTGTTGTATTCTTATTTTAAAATGTAGAGTGGATCCTAAAAATGCAAAAAGCACCACATTCCATGCACCTTTTTAAGGCCAACCATCATCTATGCTTTTTCTTGGCATCATCAGATCTCATGGATTTAAACCAAAACACGCCCCCGCGGTGCTTTGAGTCTTCACTGTGGCACCAAATGTGGATCAGTCCTGGTGAACCACATTATCCAGGTGTGTTTTTAGAAAAAAACATATTTTAAACAGGCCAATACACAGTTTATCTGTTATTATGGGATGTGCTGACACTAAGAAAAACAAAAGAATGATGCTCCTGCTTTCCTTTAATTGCTTTGCTTGCTTGCACAAAAATGTTTTCCTGCCATGCAGAGATTTGTGGATTCGATTTCTTAAATGAAGCCCTTTTTTGTGATGTTTTACTAAACATACATGATAATATGTCATGTAGCTGAAGTGTTCTTATATATGTGCAATGAAAAACCAAAGACTCTTGTGCATTAAAAACCTGAAACTGAATTTAAGAGTATTGTTTGAATATGACAATGAAGAATTCATATAGGACATGATTTCTAAATGATGAGATGAGACATTTCTCTTCAATATAAAAGTCATTTTTTAATGTAAGACATTTTATTACAAGGACATGTATGCACTGGTTTACTCCCACCAATATTGGTACAGAAACAATACAATAAATTATAACACAAAAACAGACGTTTTAAGACGTTTGGTGAAGAAAATTGCCAGATTACAAAGACTGTCTTCAAACTGAGGTCTTTGGTTGTCAAGCTTTCCTGAGTTTAACTTAAAGCTGGTGAAGGCTGGATATCAACGGTGTGATTGATCAATAATTCCACAATAAGTCGCCTCCTGCACCTGCTCTAGCCTCCGTTTCCAGCCAGAGTGATTGCGCCTCCTATTGGCCCTTCTACTCGGCATACATGCATTCAAACATTCCCCCTGAAGCTGAAGACACACCACACAACTTTTTATGACGACGTATTAAAGACTGGAGATCTCGGGAGAGTGACCGAGTCCATGAGAGCGACAGTTTAAAGGGTAAACCTTGTTTTTATGTCCACGCTTCTTCCTGTCGTCCTCATCTTCTGACGCTATCTCTTGTGTCCACCTTCCACCTCTTTCTGCATTGGCTGTTGGCAGCATGTGTTTGCAGTTGGGTCGGTAATCAGCAAACACTACCAAATTCAAACATGCTTGTTTGACTGAGGTTGGATGGATTGTGTTACCCCTCACACACCAACAGATTTCTGTGCTAACTAGCCACGCCGACTGTCCCCAACATCTCGCAGTGTGTCCCCAGCTTTAGTGGAAAGGTTTGATAACGTGACACTCGCATAGCAAATCAACTGAGATGCTGCTCATTATTTTGTAGTGGTGTCGGCAGTTGTGTTGCCTTTGCTTTAGTTGAGAAATGTTCCACGTGGCAGTGCGAGCATCAGTCAGTCAAATCACATGCTAACATTATAAGCACAGGTGCTTTCCAATTAAAATCTCATTTATGCTCAAGGTGGAGCTCTCGGACTTTGTTAGCAACTGCTCTGCTAACTTCCAATAGCCACCTGCAGCTCCTAGCATCAGGCACGCGCATTAAAGCATCGAGTAGGTATGAGAAACAACTGCGTTTGCAAGGTAACAGACAGAGAATCGCGCAGTAAAGACTCTAAAACATTAAATAATTATTTCAGAGATTGAGTTTGCTTCTGGTTATTCATCATGTAAATAATAAGTGCGTCTGTCCAAGGTTTTAACCTGGGGGTTCTGTGAGTCCAGCCTACTTACTGCAGCTTTAATGGTTGAAGATACACTTAGTTGGTGGTCCATCTTCAGCCTCAGACGATCCCTAAAAAAAGGCTCCATGAGATCCATTCAGACGTCAAAGTTTAGTTCCATCTGGTGAATTTAGGCCCATAGCAGTCACACTTTGACCAGAGTTTGTACAGTGTTCCACCACAACAACAATAACAACAAAAACAACAACAACAACAAGGCTTTGAGCTTACATGAACTATGATACATTGTCACTTTGGTCCAAAGATGAGTTTCAGCTTAAATGGCTCCAGTTATATTCAGTTCACCCGGCAGCACGGAAAGTTTCGGCGGTGGTACTGCAACCACAGGTGACGTTGATGAACTGGGGATTAGGTAAAACATGATGTGTGTCATCAGCTCAGACTCACTGTACGTCACGTCAGTTTTAGTTCTATTATGTATGTATTTGCCTACCTGACAGTGTGTCCTTCAAAGCCAAGGGCTGTGATGAAGATGTTGATGAGGACGGTGAAGAAGACGAAGACCGTGGCCACATTGTTCATCCTGTCGAGCTTGGCGTGTTTCCTCACGTCGTTCAGATCGTACTTCACTGCTGACAAACAGTCGCAGGACGCAGACAATATCAGCTCCGTTAAAATACAATGTTTTAAAGGAAAAGGTTGTGATTATTTTGAACAAAAGTACCGCAGTTCACAATATTACTGAGAAATATGCTAGTTTAAACTTTTAAAATGTCTCTGAGACACACTTAAATCACTTTACTTTATATTAAGATATACAAATTATATTCTTTTTGTGTTTTTTTTATCACAGATAATATACATTTTAAAGTACAACACAAGATCCACAAATACAATAAGTTAATCATAAATCACGAGGTCCTTCCTCTTGTGACACTTATAAATAAATCAGTAGGACTGTATGTTGGACATCTAGGTCACTGGAATCTAACTTATTATGTTGTTATATAATAAGTTATATAATATGTTGTTTTTTATCGCAACGGAAATAATTTAGAATTCCATCCCTATAGATGTTGGATGTTATGGATTACATAAGGATGATCGTGTCTCTGACATTTAAATAAAAAAATCCTCTGGACATGAAGAGAGTCGCAGTAACTTGCCGATGAAGACGAGCAGCAGCCCCACAGCCACCTGCAACGTAATGGACAAGGACAGCAGGACGATGAGCGGGATGTAGAAGCGGTAATGAGGTCCCACATACAGGACGGTCTTCAGCTGGGACGAGTTGGCCATCAGCAGGGCCACGTCCAGCATACTCTGAGCCGCACTCTTCTTGGTGGCATAGTGATTTATGTTGATGGGGCGAAGCGGTTTTCTGGAGGCGCCTTTTGCGGCCTGTGAGTGCAGAGAGGACAAAGGTCAAGAACAACGTCACACTTGGGGATGTTTACATGCAGAATGAGGAGGTTGTGCTTTGTTTTGGCCATGTCTGTCTGTTTGAGAGCATCATAACTCAAAAATAAAAGGACAGAATGTGATGAAGTTTTCTGGGCATATAGGTCACGACCCAAAAAAGAAAATATTACATTTTGGTGGAGATGCAAAAATATGAAACTGCTTTGGTGGAGGTTTGCACTCTCAGGGCTTTCATTCAGGCCATATAAACCAGTGCTGACAAACCTGCACTAGGTTTGGGTATCAGTATCAGTAGTAGTACCTACTTGGTGACCTATATGCCCACACCTGGTGCTCCATATAACATTAATGAGTATGTATGAATGTAACCATGAATATTAGTGGAATATTCATGTTCATGAGATGAGATAAGTAAGAGTCGTAATACTACAGAACTGAGGTGAAACTTCTTAACTTAACTCGACTGAGTCCCAGCTGAGTCTACTGAAGATGACTAAGACCTGAGAACCTTCACAACGTCACAGGGTTCTTATTTTTTATCATTAATTATTATTCCAAACACAGACCTGTTTCTTTTGTTGTTACTATGACTTCAGGTGTGGCTATGAGGGAGTGTCAGAGAGTCAGGTGATGACTCACCTGGGCTGAAAAGAAAAACAAGACACAGCATGTTCTCTAGACTAGGAGCCACAAACTTCACCACATGAAGACAGAACAGACTAGAGGTGATGGTCCCAAACTGAAACTCCCTGAGGACGGGTGAACTGCTGTTGTCCTGCTCATAATGTGGCTTCCTTTATCCCCCACTGCAGCAGCACTGAGAGAAAGTTACTCTGTGGTAACATCACAGATCTACAGTCCTTTCTGGAGGTCACACCTGGGTATGACTGTCTCAGAGTCACCTCTGTACAGACATGACAACTGTGGGAAAGAAAACCTAAACCACTGATTTGCACATGGCTCAGTCAGACCTTGTGAAGGGTCAGAGGTGAAATCAAAAACGGATGTAGGGCTTTCTGCTCTTCCAGGCTGTACATTTTGCATAGCTTGAGATAGATAGATAGATAGATAGATAGATAGATAGATAGATAGATAGATAGATAGATAGATGGATAGATAGATAGATAGATAGATAGATAGATAAATAGATAGATAGATGGACAGATAGATAGATAGATAGATAGATAGATAGATAGATAGATAGATAGATAGATGGATAGATAGATAGATAGATAGATAAATAGATAGATAGATGGACAGATAGATAGATAGATAGATAGATAGATAGATAGATAGATAGATAGATAGATAGATAGATAGATAGATAGATAGATTGAGAGACATGGATGGATAGCTAGATAGATGGATAGATGGATGGATAGATAGATAGATAGATAGATAGATAGATAAATAGATAGATAGATAGATAGATAGATAGATAGATAGATAGATAGATAGATAGATAGATAGATAGATTAATAATATAATAATAATAATGATAGATAAATAGCATGTGTCACTCACCTCTATGTCGTCCAGTTTGTTCAGAGGTATGTCCTGCCCATTGAGTCGGTCCATGTTCTGTACACCACAGATAGAGACAAAGTGTGCTGCTCACTGCAACACAAGCAGCAGAGAAAAAAGTTAAGGGAGTGAGCAGGACAAACAAGTCAGACAGCTACTCCAGTTACAATGAGACAGGAAAAGACCCCTCCCACTGAGGCCTGGCCATATACACTTTACTACAACACTACAAATCAGTGATAATATCTATAGTTTTATGTTTGTAGATTTAGTTTCTTCTGGTCAAACAATGTGAATACCTTATTCTGGCCTCATTACTTGTGGCATATGGGTCAACAGGTCAGGGTACTAAAGTATAATCTGTATTTTTGACAAAACTAAAAATACGAAAATATGGAAACAGCGCCCCCTTTTCCTTTTTGTATTGAATCAAATACAGAAAAACGGATTTTGCTCTCAGTAGCAAAAAACCCCCGAAAAAAACAAAAACCTAATAACAGCCCAAATTTGTTTTATTGTAAATTCCTTTTTCGGTTTTTTGTTTCTCATTTATTAATATGACGGAGGACCGGAAGCAAAGTGTCATGTGACAACCTCAAAATAAATGTAGCATGCTAAATCATACACTATTATGATAGTGCCATGTTTGGTTCACATTTATTTTAGTCAAGTGAAACTATAACAGCTGGTTGTTTTGGGAGAACGTGATACATGATTGTTTCAGCTGAGTGTGTGAATGCACATTGTGCAAAACTTTTACCTGAATTATATTTCCTGCCCAAATAAGGAACATCTTAAGTCTCCAACAGAGGTCCCCATCACGCACAATCAAAACGGACATGGCTTCAAATCACAATAATAGTGTTAATAATCATTGAAAATGAGAACTTGTGACGTTATGACTTCAGCGCTGATGTTTAGCCACAGGGTGGCGCAGTTATTACATGAAGAGTAGACTTGAGCTGTGATTGCTAGCTTCTTATTTCAGCCAAGAGGAGCAGGTTGTTTTAATGGAGAGCTGCGTGGAATACAAACAAGGGATCACAGCCAAATATGACAAGAGATGAGGCCAGAGCCGGCCCAAGGCCTAAGCCAACTAAGCTCAGGGCCCCGTGACCACCGGGGGCCCCAATAGCAATTAATTTGTTGTTGTTGTTTGCGTGTGAGTGATGACACATATCAGTGATGACACGTATCAGTGTCCTTGAGGGGAAAAAAATTCAAGTTGAGACTTTATTTGGAGTGAAAACACAGCTGAGAGGAGAGCAGCCCAGTGTGTGTGTGTGTGTGTGTGTGTGTGTCAGTCCAGCAGGTGGCAGCATTTCCTACAGGTAGTGGTTTTTTTTGTCTCTGTTTTAACCAAAATGTTTTGAAATCACAACAATTTCAGCTGCCATTTTTCTTTTATTTGTCCAGCGAGGACATGAACGTTGATTAATTACAGGTGGAGCTGCTCCTGCACAAAGACACACTGATGTAAAAGTCTTTGTGAACTTTCCATGACATGGTACATTCCACTCCTCCCCTCTGAGTTAATCTATTTGGAATGTTCCACTTCCTTTGTCGGAGGCGGAGCTTCTTCTACGCAGACACAGAAACGGGAGGAGGAGGAGCTGTGGGAACAAACATGTGGTCTAACGTGTGGTAACTGCTGCTTAAAAATGATCCGCACATTTCTTAGGTTCTGTTGACGCTCTGTTCACACCTGCTGTTCACATCCGACCTGAGGGATCCGATCACAGGTGTTCAGATTACACCTGTGACTGCTAATGCTAATGTGACGTCACTGCTCCTGGAAAATGATGATTCTCAAATGTTTTGTTTTTTTCTTCCACAAACCAAAAATGATTCGGTTTGAATTCTTTCTTTATTAAAAGGAACCAGGAAACCGGGAAATGTTCAACATTTGTAATAAAAAACAAAGAATTCATCGATTATTAAAGTATTTCACAATTCATTTAGTAATGGTTTAATTATGCAGTAATCGTTGCTTGTTTTATATTTTAAAAATTAATCATCACACCATGATGCAAAAATCATATATTGTAATACACTGACACAACAGTGCTAGTGAAAGTGAGGACTGAAATGTTCATTTATTTAGTTCATTTTTACTGACGTTTATTTGTAAAAAAAATAATAATAATAGTAATACTCTGTCTTGACATTTTCTCTTTTCTTTGCTCCATAAAAACAAAGAAATCATTCAAACTCAATCATTCAAAAATGTCATAGTTTAGTATGTCGTTGTAGTATCTGATGTAGATGAACACATTAACACAGCTACACTCTGTCTTGAATAAGTTAGAGATGTGTATTCCATTGCAGTTGAAAAGTAAATAGGAAATTCCTCATGGGGGTCACAAGTATGACCCAGGACATATTTTATGACACATTTACAGGCCAATTCTGGGCCCGTCCTAGAAAAGGTTTTTTTGAAGAAACGCAGATACTCCCTATATAATAAGGGGACCAGAGGTCAAATCTGTTGTTGATTCTCTAATATTTACATATGTTTACATTGAAGAGTAGATGTATGTTCTGAGCAGCTGTCCTCCTATATACGGAGACTGGTACCTAAAGACAGAAGGGCACCATTATTTGTCTTCTCTGTCCATCACTAGGAGGGGCTTCGAGACTGAAGATAGAATACCTAAAATGGACAAATGTGAAGTATAGGATGATAATGTCAGAGAAACACTTAAAAGTATAGACCTGCTCCTATGCAGGCAGAATTTTTCAGAGATTCGGTAGGAACACATTCTCCTGAGCCGTTGCAGCGCTCGGTCAAATGCTTGACTTAACAAAATAAAATTCCTTTTGTTCGGTACAAGTCGTGTGTCTGAGGGGTTCTTTCTGCACCATCAACTCATCACCTATCGTTCATAAGAAGAAGGAAGCCTGACAAAAAGGACATTGTCCAAAATTAAAAAAAATGTCATAGTTTAGTAAGCCGTCCAAAATGTGTCAAAAATGTCATAGTTTAGTATGTCATCCAAAATGTGTCAAAAATGTCATAGTTTAGTATTGATATTTTGACTTCACTTCAAAATGACATGTTACCGTACACAGAAGTGGACTTTTGATACAAATCCTACAAGGTATTTTTCTTCTAATATATTCCACTTTTCATTAGGGCACAGCAGCTTCTGTTACTTCTTCTGGCTCGCTGCGTGAAAGCCTGAGGCGATGTGAGCCAAAGTCTACCTCGGTAAAACCATGCTGCTTCACTCTCACATTTTAGTTGCATACTCACTGCTGTTGCAATCACAATTATTCCCTCTCTTCCACAGGGCGGGTTTGGTCGTGTGCTGTGGTCAAGAGAAAAGACAAAACACAAGATAATGTGCTGAAAATCATGTCCAATAAACAACAGTATATGTTAATACTGCATGTTGTAGTGTAATGTAGAATAAATGCAGTCAAATGTTCACTCACTCAGGATCACAAATGTTTTTTTTACAGGGATTTAATTTTGCTTGGAATCTAGAAACTAACACTAAAAGGATAACCCCTTAACAAAAGCCTCCCCTTATAAGATCATCACCATCTTGAATGAATCTTAGTAATATATATTTCCTTCCTTATTTTGCTATTATAATTTGGTTTGTTTCACCGCACCAAAATCAATCAATTTTTCTTCATGACAAACAGGAGTTGTTGATCCACTGCTGCCTCCATCAGTAAGTCCGACTGTGTTATTTTGTGATTGTGGTTTCTGATATGTTCCATTTGCATTTACATTAGTGTCAAAAACGTACCACAAAAAGGAAGCAGTAGAGCTGCAACTTCCAGGTCTGTCTGAGATAAAAAAAACCCACTTATTTACTCTACAACACAGACTACGTAAGCTTGTAAAACCACACTATAAAAAAAAATCCCTGAACTTTATCAATTCAAATTGAGAATAGTTCATGAAGTAAATTTCTCTGTGGTATATGCAATTAAATATTCCTATTTTATCATTTGCATCAGTATCAATTGCTTGACATTGAAACATATATATAAATAAATAAATGAATAAATAGTCAGTGACATAATGAATTTCCCTGTTATCTCTGCCAGTGGACTCAGCATATACAGCATGTAATAAATGAAGTGGGTGAATCAATAAAATGGAGTTTTCTGAGCCAAGGTACATTTTTTGTGGCTCGGGCAGAGTCATCTGATACGGAGACACACTACCATGAACAGCTGTGTTAAAACAACACACACTCTTACACTGGGACAGTGCTGGGTTTTAGGGAAGGACGTTTCTGGACATTATTTCTTTTGCAGATACATAATATTGTAAAACTACATTCACAATGCCTACTGTATGTAATGTGTTGCACTTAAATGGTGACACATTTTCTTAACCTTGTCTGGGTTCTTTTCACAACAATGACTCCCATGATCCTTACAAAAAACACGTGACATTTCACTTTAAATTGAATTTTTTAAAACATTTTTAATTATTTAAAAGTGATTGTGTTGTTTCTATTAAGTGTCCCTCAGATGACAGCAGGACGAATGGACTTGCTTTTCGTATTTTGAAGGAGGAAACCGATGACGCAAATGAAGGTGAACAGCTTTGCCCACAACATCTTAAGGCGGAGGTCTTCAACAGGGGGTGTGCGACCCCTAGGGGGTCCATGGAGGTACTACAGGGGTGTACTGCGTGAAAGTTTTGTTTTTGTTTTTTTTTATATTCCCCCCCTGCAATTTTTTCCACATATTGAAATGTCTTTAAATACACATTAACATGAATCCAACACACTGTAGTGAACAGATAAATGGAGGCAGAAGATCTATTTCAGTCAGCGATGCACACATTCCGCGACACACAGGAGCTCTTTCGAGCTGGGCGCCGGTTCATTCATAACACCTGTCCCATCAACGAGGAATCACAACAATACCGGTCCGTCCGGTCGGTGTGGAGGACATGGACAGGGGCGGTCTTTAAACACAAAATAAAATACAAAAACTCTCTCAAACCACATTGGACAGGACTTCAGAGAGTTACAGTGAAAAAATAATGAACAGAAAGAGAATAAAAGTTAGGAAGCTAAAAAAGCAAACTGAAAGTTTTAAAATTAAAACATGAATCAGTCTAACCCACATTTCTGTTTTAAAAAATTGAATTTGAATAGCTTTTATGCATGATTACATGCAATTTACAGACATTGTTGATCTTGGCAGCTATCACTTTATTGTGTTATGTTTATGAATTATAGTTATGTTTATGAATGGCAGCGGAATGGCCACCCTACTCACTGTACCTTGCACATGTTTAAAATAAAAACATGGATTTATGAACCTGTGTATTATTTGAATATCTCAGTATTGAATGCACAATAACAAGGTACAACATGGCACTATAGGACCAGTTTAATATAAAACACAATTTTATACAATATGTATTTTAGTAGGGGGTCCCCACTCCATCTCCTCATGAGTTTGGGGGTCCTTGTGAGAATGTTTGTATCCTTTCTGGTATGTAAAGGCCACCGTAGTTCCCTGAGTGATATGTGGCCTGATCTGAACAGTGTTAGTCTTGGCCAATGGCTCGTGAGATCATCAAAAGGACCGTGTCACAAGCTCTCCAGTGTTGAATACTGCATTTGAGCATGTTGACTGGCTTATTAACTCTCCTGTGCTTTGTACCTCATCACCTCATCTGGCGTCACTCATCCCCTTCTCACCTGTGACTCATTGGTATGTTACACCTGGTCTCTCCCCCCAGTCTCTGCCTGATTGTCTTGTGTGTCTTTACCTAGCATTCTAGCATATTTGCTGACTTATTGCTTGTGTTTTGAATCTCAGCCTGTTTTTGACTTTGGTTTCAATTTCAATACAATTTGTTTGCCTGTGTATTTGGACGACATCCAAGTAAAGTGACTATGCTGATTTTCAAAGGTCCTGAGTCTCTGAAAAATGGATGTGGTCTTTCAGTTGCATTGTGTGGATTCTGCTTTCGAAGCCTCAAGATTCATAATTTGACTTGTGCCATATCAGAAACTGTAACTTCCCAGATGTCACCTGCAGCCTCACACCTATTGGACGATACCAGCTGTCAATCGCACGTGTCTTCTCATAAGTGCTGTGCCCTATTGTACATTTCCCTGTACACTGGAAAATATTTTTTTTTTACAAAATTGACATCTTGATCGATTGAACAAGACCTGAAACTGCTGATTATTAAGACCATTAAGACTCAGGAAAATTCAAGTGAGAAGTAATCGTTTTTTTTTTTTTTTTTCATTGACTTCTATTCAGACAGAGTTCTTATAACAAGCAAAATTGCCCCCTGGTGTAACTGCAACTTTCATCCTACTTGGATTTCAAACTCAGAAACCTTGGAACGACCTTACACACCCTGAGTTAGGATTCCAAGATGTCTGCCATCATACGTTTACCATTCATAGCACTTCTGTCGTATTTGTTTCACAGTAAATCAGTCTCACACGTAGTACTGTTTAATTTTTAACTGTAGACATGTTGCTAAGCTGTTAGTGTGGTAACAATGGCCAGCCTGATTACACTGATGCTGTCATCAGATGTTAAAAATAAAAGAAGTCTGTGTACTATACTGGAGATGAGTTTTGACAGAGAACGTGGACATTTGGGTGACTGTGAGTGTATAAAGGAAGATGCTAGACTTGAAGGATCATGTTGCCCTTAGCCTTTGATAATTTGAGTCACAAAAACTGAGGAGATGATGCTGAAGTGCTGGATTCCCCCGTAACTCTGTCTCAAGAAAAACGCACATTTGTACAGTGTGAAACTTCGAATGTGTTTTCTGCCTGATGCCAATCAGACACTAATCACACCTCACATCCCACTGTTGGAAGTTATACAGTAGCCACAGACATCCCAGTTTCCAGGCTCAGCTGGTGAGATGGGATCCAGGAAAATGCCCCACACTCTGTTTATGGTTTATGAACACTTTCACAGTTGAGCCCTGAAATTCCCCACAGCTCTGAAATCTAAGTTTCAGATTCCTCAGTGGCACACCATGTTATTATATGCAACTTTTCATTAGTTTAAATGTGTTACATTGACTGTGATTTTTTTTCATCCACATAATATCCTCCATCCTCTAATCTGACCAGACTACAGTGCAATATAATGAGATTAAATGGGGGATACTGTAAAAACAAAACCGTATAGTTAGACCTCACCTACCATCTCCTCCAAAGTCTGACTCTGCCTTTTATTAATACCGCTACATTATAACAATAACATCTGGAATTTACTCATTGAAGTTCGTGTGACTGTTGATTGACAGCCAACTTGAGTGACTGAGAATGGAGAGGGTAAAAAAAAAAACAGTTTTTCCATCATGGTACGGTTCACTTTGGAATGTAAAGCCCTGGGTCAGGCTTGCATTTCGACTGAGAATAGTACCTTTACTTGGTAGGTGGGGTGTAGGTTGCCCGATGGCTGTGTAGTGTGACATTGTACCAGTATGACAATAGCTTTTTCATCACGATGTCAATCTTTGTATGAGAATAAACTGCAGTCGAAACAGGTGACTGTACTGTACAATTTTACTCTTGTGCCCCAAGGAAAAGGTGGTAGCTGGTTATTTTGGTACTGTCGCTAAAGGAAACACAAAATAATATGTACTGTACTGTACCAAACTGAGCTGTTCCACTCGATGGAAACATGGCTTTATAGAGCACAGAGAGAGACATATATATATTTATATATATTGGTGAGAGACAGAGAGAGAGACAGAGTGGAGTACACAACACTCCCCGGACATCTGGTATGTGGAATGGCATCTAATTTACCTTTGGGCTCAGAGGGAAAAACAAAGGACAGGAGGGAGAGAGGGAGAGAGAGAGGGGGAGGAGGAGGAGTGTAGAATTATGGAGGGAAATGGGAAAATAAAAGATTTTATTCCGAGCTATCTTTGTGAGGACATTTTTGTATGATCCTCACAACTAAAAGGTTAAGACTTTTTTTAAGGGTTAGAATTGGGTTTAGGTTAAGTATTAGGATCAGGTGTGTTACTGTGGGGGTTAGGGGCTAGGAAACAAAGTATGCTTATGAGCGTCCTCACAATGCAACTCCTACCTCCTAACCCCTAACTCATAAATCCTAATCCCCTACCTCCTAACCCCTAACTCATAAATCCTAATCCCCTAACTCCTAACCCAGAACCTCTAATCCTATAACTCTTAACCCTAACCTCCAAACTCCTAACTCCTAACCCCTAACCCCCTAACCCCAAACTCCTAATCTTCTAACTCCTAACCCAGAACTACTAACTCCCCTAACTGTTAATTTATAACGCGTAATTCCTAACCAGGAACGACTAATCCTTTAACTCTTAACCCCTAATCTCCTGACTCCTAACCCCTAACTCTTAATCCCAAACTTCTAACCCCTAATCCCCTAACTCATAATTTGTAACCCCTAATTCCTAACCCCAAACCTTTAACGCTTAACTCCTAACCCCTAACTCCTAACTCTTAATCCCAATTTACTAACTCATAACTCATCCCCCAACCCCTAACTCCTAACCCCTAATCTCCTAACTCCTAACCCTGAACTTCTAACCCCTAACTCCTAATCCTTAAATCCACAACTCCTAAAAAGAAACTTTGATGAAGATGTTTCTCCTCAACCATAATCCAGACATTCAGCTTGTTTATATCAACGTGACGCTCTTGAACCTTCAACTCAAACATTTAAATTCAGGAGTTTTCTCAAAGTTACTCTTAGAGTTGCAGCCAAATGCAATAAATGTGGAATAAATGTTGACCACTTCTTCAAATGTGAAAAACAAACAAACCCATATAAAATAAATAAATGCTTCAATATTTGTCTGTTGGTGTCAATCATTGGAGTTGAAATTCTTTTTTACAGCATGTTTTTAGTCTTTTTAAGTCCACTTTTAGCCTCTCAGTCAGAGAAAGTCTTGGTTTTCTTTCACACATAAACTCACATGGTTTTCATCGTCATGAGTTCACACTCATGTTTACACACAACCACAACTTTCTGTACACACAACACACACACACACACACACAGAAGGACTTTAAACAATCAGTGTTGGTTAAAAATCGAGTGATTTCCCTTTAATGCATCACATAAATAACCTGCAGAGGAAGTGATGAACTCTTTGATTAGTGGTGTGGAGCAGTATTTGGCAGAGATGACTGAAGTCAAGTCTCCCATGATGCCTGTGATTGTACTCACACACAGACAGAGAGAGGGCAGGAGGATCCAGAACCAGCTGTGTGACACAGCAGGACCATCAACACTGAAGAAGAGGAGGAGGAGGAGGAGGAGGAGGTTTCAGTTTCCTCAGCTCCTACAAATAATATGATTTGAATATGATCGAAACAACTGATTGAAAATGGACGTTGTTGTGTGAATCTTCAGAGAAAGAGTTTCTCTTTCACTGTGAAAATGCTGAGTTAAGAATGGACAAACTTGTCCTCAGGGAGGAGGAGGACGAGGAGGACGAGGTCATTAACATGTAATGAGGGAGCTGACCCTTCAGTGGGTATCTACAGCCGACCTTTGACCCTGAAAGTGCATGTCAAACTGCTGAAACAGATATGGCTCCTGCTGGGGCTGTGCAGTTATTTTTGATAATAAACTGTGGCTGTGGATCACTAAATGATTTATTCTCAATTATTCAGGATTATTCAGGATTATTGCCCGAATACAAAAACACAATTTGCTAAATGATGGAGATTAACGCACATTTTCAGGGATTTTTAAGTCTTTTTAACTGATCTACAGTTTCTTGCCTTTCTTGCATTTTATGGTGATTAACAAAGTACAAATACTTTGTTACTGTACTTAAGTATAAAACTCACATATGTGTACTTTACTCATTTATATTTCTAGCAACTTTTACTTTTACTCTTTGTGACTTGTTACTAACAAATAAAATCAGAAGAAGAAGAAGGGTTGGTATTATGGTCTGTATTTATATAGAGCTTATCTAGTCTCGTTAAACTGCTTTACACTACAGTTTTCACCCATTCACACCATGGGGTTATGTTTCTTTGCTCAAGGACACATGTATAGACTTAGCAGAGCCAGGAATTGAACCCGCACCCTTCCAGTTGAAAGACAACTTGGCCACCACTGAACCACCATGGCTCTATCCCAACTCCTAACTTCCTTTTTTAATACTTTTACTTCTAAAACTTCAGTACATTTTCTATCAGAGAGTGACTTTTTGATACTTAAGTACAGTCTTAAACTTGAAGTACTTTTTACTTAACTAATATTATAAAAAAAAGTGACTTCAACTTCTACCAAAGTCATTTTCTTGTCATACTTGTACAAGTATCACCTTTAAGTACTTTACACAAGACTGGTCATAACTGTGCGGCCATCTGCCTCGGCCGGTTGTGGTGAAAGGAAAAATGGAGGACAGGAGGAGAGGACACAGTTATGACATTTATAAGTACAGTAAATGTCAGATACTTGTACTTTTACTCTGAAAGTATCACCTTTAAGGTACTTTACACAAGACTGCACAATGTTGCCTTGTTCCTGTTCACAAAGACCAAACCCAAGTGGAATAATAACACAACGTTGTTAAAGTCGGAGCCAGCAAACACATTTACACGTTTACGGCGCTGACGCTCGTCGCACACACGCACACACACACGCACACACACACGCACACGCACACACACACAGGAGCGCATCGAGCCGCACATGGACTGATGAACGCAACAGAAACATGTCTTTGTTCCTCCTCTGATCTGATAATTAGAGAGGAAACGCGGGTGCAAATCTTCTCAAGCTTCACCCGGCATAAACGTGCCAGAGCCCCAGCTTCTTCTAATTTGAAGCTTTGCTTGTTAAAAGAGTGGAGGAGGAGGAGGAGGAGGAGGAGGAGGAAGAGGCCTCATATTAAAGTCATCACAGCACACACTGTGTGATTTGGCTCCATTCTCAGGCCGTTACAATAAACAGAGCGAGGAGCGAGGACGACACTTATTTAGTCCATGTTCCAGGCTTTGATTTGAGTCAGATTGAGACTCGGCAGTTTGTCCACAGGTCAAAGTCAAACTGCGACGTCCACAATCTCATGTCTTACATTCTGTTCTAGTTACTGTGTCATCCATTTATAACAAGAACCTGCAGACGAGCGGTTATGAGACGAGAGACGGATGAAAAGACATGCGGCCGATGTTTGTACAAATATGATTTGTCCTTGTCTTCATTGTTTTTGTTTTGAATTTCTGTCATTTCTGAGTCTCTCTGTGACGGTTTTCTGTCTGAATTTATTTTAATTTGTGTCGCTGTGGTTGAATTGCGGTTGTTTTGCACGTTGCCATTCTGTGTCTGTCTGTAGTTTGTCTCTTTGTTGTGGTTTTATCTTAACGAATGTCTCGGTGCTCACTTTGCATCGTTGTTTTGTGTCTTGTCATTGTGTATCTCTATGTGGTAGTTTGACTCTTTGTGGTGGTTTTGTGTCTCTTTACTCTTTAGTCTCTTTTTGTTGTCATCTAGTTGTACCAGCTATTTTGCATTGTCCATTCTATGTCTCTTGTTCGTAGTTTTATGTCTTTGTGGTAGTTTTATGTCTTTGTGGTGGTTTTGTCTCTTTGTGGTAGTTTTATGTCTCTTTGGGGTAGTTTTATGTCTTTGTGGTGATTTTATGTCTCTTTGTGGTAGTTTTATGTCTTTATGGTGATTTTATGTCTCTTTGTGGTGATTTTTAGGGTTCGAGCAACAAGTTTGCAAGAACCCTATTGAAACTGGAAGGATTATGTCTCTTGTAGTTGTTTTGCACGTGTCTCTGATGTGTTTTTTTGTCTCACTGTGGTCAGTTGTGGTAATTATTCATTAATTGTGGTAATTACTTTGTCTTATTTGTGATGATTTATTGCCTTTCTTTCATAAATACTAATACGTTCAACCGTCTTTTCTTTGTTGTTCTGTTGCTTATTTTGGAACAAATATGCTACACAGGCGCCGCAGGCTACAGGTATTTCTATTTTTGGGGTTTGTTAGTTTGCAAACTCGCCAAGAAAACCTTTGAAGGTTCAGCTGAAGTTTGCTTGGCTCAGTGTTAATGTAATAATTAAAGCTCAAAGCAGCGTTGACTGGGCTCACGTCTTCACTGCGTGTCGAGGCTGAAACACCGTTTGGTCGCCAACGCAGCTGTGAGACGCTGCCGCTAACTCAGGACGTCAACTCCTCCTCATCTGCCTTTGATCCCTGTAACACAGATTATACACAGCAGGAACAAGGTTGAACGCAATGTTTGGAATTATTTCCAGGTGGCACAAATTCTGGCCCCAGATTTCGTGCACATACGTATAATCCCACCGTGGATTATGGCCACAGCTGAGCATCAGCAGTAACCTGGCAACAACAAAGATAAACAAACAAATATAATGTCAGATGTGTAGCGTGTGAGTGAAGCATCGCCGTGTCGAGAGTGACGGGATTAAAGTGTCACACTCAGGTCTGAGCGGCTGACAGAAGACTCTCCTGACATTTTCACACTTAGCAGTCAAAGGTCAACAGATGACCCCTCTATCACATGACACACACACACACACACTGACAGGCAGTTGTTTCAGTAAATCTGCTTAATCTCAGGTCACGTTACATTTAATGATCAATAATGGTGATGTTATGAAGTACGATAATAATAATAATAATAATAGTAGCCTAGAAACTGGATCTGGATCCTGCAACCTGCAAGATGAGGACACAGTCAGGGTTTTTTGTGTTTATCTTTCTTATTTTCTTTTTCTTAATTTTTTTAATTTCTTACATTTATTTTTTAATATATAAATATAGTTTGAGCAATTTTTTTTCAAAACAAACAAACAAAAACTTGATTTGTGCTAATTTGCTAAGAATCAGTAAATCTCAGAGACTGGGTCGGGTTTATAAATATATATGTTATATTTATAATGTATAAATAAATAATATTTTCTTTTACTTAAAATTTAATTCATTTATTTGTATAAATATGTATATGTATTGAAAATGGCAGGTTTACCTATTTAAAAGACTTTGTTACAGAAATGGTTGTAAAAGAGTCCTAAATGTAAAACAACACACAGATTCTTTGTCTTTTTCTCATGTTTAAAAAGTGTCGCCATATATAAACATTTATACAATTTGTCTACTATGGTTTTTTTTCTCATACTGAGACTGAAATATTAATGCAATTAAAAACATAAAATAATGAAATTCCATCACATTCACACTCACATTCAGCTGCGAAAACATCAGGGTTCATACATAATAATAATAATAATAATATTATTAATGATTTCTCCCTGAACAATTTACTCTAATAATAAAGATAATAATAATAATAATAATGATGATAATGATAATGATGATGAGTTTAGAATCATCAGTCATTTTAAATGAGTCTCTTAAACACACAGCGACAGTCACAGATGAATAACTTTCTCAGAATAACCCTCGACTATCGAGTACATGACGACTGTGATGGTGGAATGCACTTTGACCTCTGACCTCTGTGCAGGCCAGAAGGGGCTGGATCTTGACCTCCCCTGTAGAGGAGGAGGAGGAGAGCAGTGACCAGTTGCTGTGGTCACTTCAGTGGACGGAAAGAAACCACTATGCGTTTTGTGTTTTCTGAACATTTGAGGGACACGAAGCTGAAATAAAAACCATATTTTTTATTATTTCAACCTCCATTCACCATCATTTATCAGTTATGTGGGGTAAATACTGTCAAAACGGACTAAAATAAGTAAATAAGTAAATAAATAAAGCTGTTTTCGATGACTTTGATGATTCCCAGGACGTTTTTTTGTTGCCACCATGAGGTTGAGATTTGTGGTTTTGTGGTTTTGTGGTTTTTTCGGCCTCATGGACGGATTACGACTAAATGTGGTTCAGACAATCCAACCAAGCACTGCTTCTAATCATTTACGATCATTTCATACATCTACAAAGTAAATGTTAGATTTTTCATTATCTAAATCCACATTAGTGACAGTGACAGTGAGGTGAAGCCTGTTCTTCAGCCTGTTTGCATATCAATGCCTTCAGGCCTGAATAACTTCACTCTGCTGATCAACGAGAGATTTGCTGCTGTCTCAGGGCTCTCACACACACACACACGCACACACGCACACACACACACACACACACATAAAGGGGGACATTCTAAGAGGAACAACACCCACACTTGTCTACTCTTCTCTTCACATTCACTCGGCTGCTCAGTGTGAGTGGGAACACCTGTTGAACCGCTCGTTAACGCAAGCGACCTGTCGGCCAATCATGTCGCAGCGGGCCGCTCTGCTCAGGTAACTGAGAGCAGAGAGAGAGAGGGAGAGAGGGAGAGAGGGAGTCGAGTTTCTGGTGGGAAAAGAAAAAAGAACACAATGAGCTGAAAGTTGATATAAAAGTCTGAGAGAGTTTTACTGCATTTAAACTATTTTATATAAAAGTGTTCAACAAAACATCACTTAACTTTTTGTTTGCTCCATTTAAGGAAAAATGAATCATGAAATCATGAAAAGCGATTCATTTCAGTTTATGGACAAAATGAGACGTGTGAGAACATTTTCTGACATTTAGTGGACCTTGATTATGAGAAAAAAATAATAATTTATGAACATAATGATTAGTTGCTGCCCTACTTTCTAAATAAAAGTGCCTTAATTACAATAATTTGATATAAAAACACTGATTTGAGCAGCTTTTACAAGCTTGTATATATATATAAAATGATTATATTTGCTGCTGTTGGGTTTCTTTCCACTTTATCTTGTAACTTCATGGAGGTGAACACTAACCCGGGGGGAACTGAATCAAACTGAGAATGTAATGAAATGAAATATGAACTTTAACAACCACATAAATAAGAACGTAGATGGATGTCACAGCAGCAGTGGAGAGATTAGACTGTGTGTGTGTGTGTGTGTGTGTGTGTGTTAGGCCTCCTGCATCGATTACACATGTACGTTAGACAGATCAGGTGTTAAATAATATTTTACAAACGCGTGATAGCGACCTGCGTTCGACCCTGCAGCTAAATCACAGTGACAGAGGGACATGGTACGCGTATAAGCACATACGGCCGCTGCCTATAAACTAAACAGGCGGTTATTGATCCTCAGTGGAGGTCTCACAGGCGGAGAATGCAATATTAATGGATCAGAGTGTGTGTGTGTGTGTGTGTGTGTTTAGTGACTCCATTAACCAACGTGGTGGTGGTGGTGGTCGGTAGTTTATGACGAGCAGGCTCACAGGTCAAGGGGGGGAGTGAGGAGTGAGGAGGTCGTATCCTAAGAGGTCACCAATCACTGCGGTGAATTGATTGCTTACACATCAGAAAAAGCTGCTGCTCTGTTGTGCGTCCACTCCTAATTTAGTCCTCGGGTTTTTCCGCCTCAACCACTGCTGATGGTTCTGTGCACACACACACACACACACACACACACACACAGGACAACATGGCCGCCGACAGGGACAGGAAGAAGAAAATATAAAATATTTAGCTATTTAATAAAGCATCACCTGATAAAATGATCAGTTTTTACAAGTTGGTTTTTTTTTGGTTCTGAACTTACCTAATTTTTTTCTTCAGGTCTGAATTCACATTACAAGATTTTGTTCAGGTCTCACTTTTGGGGGTCTGAATTCACAAAATCTTTCTTCGGCTCTAAATTTACGAGATTTTGCTATTTCGGGTCTAAATTTACGAGATTTCATTTTTATCAGGTCTGAAATGACATGATTTTGTGTTTTTTTGGGTCTGAAATTCCGAGATTTGTTTTTCGGGTCTGAATTCATGTGTTTATGTTGTAAAAACAAGACAGAACATTTATGATGATTTCTTCGGGGTCTGAATTTACCAGATTATTTTTCTGGGTCTGAATTTTGTGAGATTTTCTTTTTTTAGGGATCTGTTTTTCTGAATGCATGAGATGAGCTGAGAAGCTTCCATTTTCCGTAACGGAGTCCCAGCCACGAGATAGTAAATTGGTCATTTCCATGCAGAGACAGTAGCACAGAGTTGGTCCAAAGTCTTGTAGATTCAGACTTGAAATAAGGTCATAAATTCAGACCAGAAAAAATCTCACAGAGCCCCCTAAACCCTTAACAACACGTTTGCTGTTTTTTCTCACCATAAGACCTTTTTTTGACAGGAAACTGAAGTTTGTAAAGCGATCATTCTCCCACACCAAAGTCCATAGAGAAAAAGAGCACTTTTAGCTCACAGGGACACAGGAGCTGCTGCTCTACTGCTGCATCTTTTGGTCAGTTTGTGTCATTTAGGTAAATCCAAGCAAAATATTTCAAACTTATATTCACAAAAAACACATATTTTAACTTACTTATGGAGGTAGCAATAGATCTGCTACTCCTGTGTGACTTGAAGTAAAATCACCGTTTTTCTTACTGGACTTTGGTTCAGAGATTCAGCCGTTTACGAATTTCAGTTGAAAAGAAGGTGTTAAAGTCCAAGAAAAAAAAGCAGCAAACACATGAATATGTTATTACAGACTTAAACTGGTGTAGATTTTATTAGATGGTCCTGTTCTGAAATGTGTTTTTCCGTCTCACCCTGCTGGCAGCCAGTGAGAGTGTCAAACCTTCAGGTAAATGGAAATGGCAGCACATGTGGCAAAATCATTGTCGACACGACCGCAGTTAAGAAAAAACACACAAAAATATCTTTTTAAAGGAAGAGTTTTGTTTTCCTACCAGAGCAGGAAGATTGATGCCACCTTTGTGTCTGTTTGTTCGATATAAGGCCACACTTTAGCTTAGCTCAGCATAATGACTCGGAGGAAAATAAAGCTAATTTAGCTTAAAGGCAGGCCAATAAAATCTGGATTAAAATAAAACGAAACAAGATTTAACAGGTTATTTATTGACCATAAAAGGTGCTTTGTCACTTTTGGACAAAGTTTGGCTAACAAGATAAACCTAGCGGCTACAAGTCTAAGCTAGGTTGTATTTTCTGACTATTGAGCCAATTGAGTGTATTTACCATAACATAAGTAATTGCTGTGTTTTGTTTTGTTTTGTGTGTTTATTCAATGTAAGGCCACAATATAACTTAGCTCAGCATAATGTCTCAGGGAAAATAAAGCTAAGTTAGCTTTGTGTACAGGCAAGACAATAAAATCTAGATTAAAAAAACAAAACAGGATTTAACAGGTTATTTGGTGATCTTCACAAAGCCTGGCTAACACGATAAACCCAGCTGCTACAAGTCTAAGCTAAGTTGTATCTTCTGACTCCGCAAAAATAAGCTAATTAAGTGTATTTCATAAAGTTAGATCCTTTGACAATGAGGACACATGTTGCTAGAGACAGTTTTGTAAGTTGCTTTTTTTTAGCTCGCAAACTATTATATTAAACTATTATGGTTAAGCTAACCAAACCAATGCAGGTCAATGTAGCTTAAAGTGGACATGAAAGTTTCTTGATATACTTGTCGGTTGGTTGCAGTTTTTAACACTGAATTCTAAAGTAATTCACAACAGTTTCACACACACGGAATAAATATCTCACTAATCTCCTCCTGAAATGGGTCAGTAGTGATTAAATACACGTCGTCATCTTCCCAGCAGATGTATTTCTTATTCTCTGCAGCAGCAAAAACATTGGCTTGTACAAAGGGGACAATATTGGGAGAGGTTTTGAGAAATAAAATGTATACAGTAAATGAGTCTGGAACACGTCGTAGAATAAAAGTTTTACTCATAATTTTCCAGCAGAATTTCTTATACAAAAGTCTCAGAGTGAACATCTCAACAATAGTTTTGTCATCTTATAAATTATAGGCTTTTTAGAAATATACAGTTGCGTGTCAGTACCATTTTGTGGAGGTCATTGCAGATGAAGGTGTGGCCTGTTGACGAAGCACGACATAAATAACAGCACATTTACAGCATGTTGTGAACTGTAGTACCCATGTAGTAACCCACGTGTTTACATTTGATACAATAAAAGAATCCAGAAAGAGAAGCAGCAGAAAAGTTTAAAAAAATAACTGCATACACCGTATAAAGGCAAAATGAATGAATGAACAACGCTGATTTAAACCATTCATATCTCATGAATACATTTACATTTATGTTAAGGGATGGCTACTATTGTGCAGAATTGAAACCCCTTTGCTTATATTCTCACCGTCTATGTCCCTCTCCAAGCTCCAAACCGTCATTTGGTTTATCGTAGCTTTGCCCGACAGTCAAAGCTTGTTACTCTTATGTCATTTGGTTTAACTTTAGCTTTCTCTCTGATGTTATTTTTGATACACACATCGTGCTGTTAAGTGTTTTGGATGGCAATAAGAGCTTAGCATACTTCTGGTTCTTGCGGTGCCCAAGGGTTTGCAGTATGAGCCACAACCAGTGCTTCTCACTGGGTTTTGTGTTGATTGAAGCTCTTACAAGCTGGCTGCTTCAGACCTGGACATCCAAACAAGGTTAATGTGTTGGCAGACGCTGCGTTTAAAACATAGGAAATGAAGGAAATACAAACAGTGAAAGCTTTGGTAACACATTATAGCTGCGTTTCCACCAAGCGGTACCAGTGCACTTCAGCTTGCCAAGGTAAGGTTTGGAATGGTTGTCAATGTCAATAGAATGACTACGTACCACTGCGGTAGAGAATAAATCCCCATTTAATTTAACGCAACACAGTAAACTCTGCTCTGTACTGACATTATTCATGGACGCCCAGTTTTGAGGATTCTCTGTTGCCCAAAGTACTGTAGTGTGTGTGTGTGTGTGTGTGTTGTCGACATACCCCAAAACAAAATGGTGCCAAAACGATACTTTGGTATCCAGAATCAAGATAATTGCACAATGTAACAAACTCTACCAACTTGTACCATTTGGTGGAAACTGGGCAACCCTGCCTGGTCTTCCTTTGAAGTTGGCTGAACATGAATTTCACTCACTTTCAGGAACTTTGGTGAGTAAGCACTCAGTCCCAGCCAAAATTGTGGCCCGTCATTTGGTAGAACTTGAGATTGAAGGGTCTATAGAAGTCTCTCAGTCTGAGCAGGACCCCATCGGGGATCTGGGGATGGGGCCTACCCTTTGATTTCCCCAGGCAGCGCGGCCTGCTACTTCCCTCCGGCTTCTTCAGACAGGGGAAACCTTTGGTCTGGTTGAAGTAGAAGTGCTTGTCTGTCACCACGCGCTTGAGTCCTAGAAAGTCCTGGACCCGGCCCATCTCGCCTGCCGGGTCCGTCACGAGGCGCTCGCCACTCACGAAAAGGAAGCGCGAGAGAGGGAAGAATCGCAGCCAGTTCTCTAGATGTTTGGAGTAGATGCCGATGCGTACGGCGCTCCAGGACGTGTCGATGAGTCCGGTGGTGGAGTTGCGGAAGGCCAGGTTCTGGAACGACGGGAGACCGGGAGACTTGGTCAGAGTCTGGGTGTAGTCGGAAACAGCCCGTGTCACGGGGTCGCGCACCACCACGATGAGCTTGGTGTGGCGGCTCATGGCGAAGACGCGTCGGGGGGCTTCTTTGGTGATGAAGTAACTCGGGGTCTTCTCCATGGTGATCTGACCCTCCAGTGTACGAGGCATCAGGTTTCTGTGTGAAAGAGAAACTCTGTTAATAAAACTGGACTCCAAACGTCCACCGAGATTCTACTACTTTATTATATGACAAAAATAACATCTATGTTATGAAAAACAAAAATCAAATACGCTCCCTTGACATCCTCATAATTCTATGAGCATTCCTGTGTTGCCTTCAAGGCCTTTTGATTTTGCTGTGTAATTAGTGGAGCAAATCTGTGATTACAGGGAGATAGACATGACATTAGCTGCTGGCACTGATGGAGTGACCGTGTCAGCACTTTGAGTCGGCTACTGTAGGAAAACCACAGAAAAGTAATTTCCTCTCATCCCGCTGCCTCCTAAACAGACTGTGTGTCCCTTGAGTGAAATAACAGACACATTAATGTCAAACTGTTGGCATCATAAAGAAATTCCTGGTTTTCCACGTTTGTATGCACTACAGCAAAAATAGTATCATAAATATTCAGTGTCGTGTCTGTATTCAACAGATTTGGGCCATCCGTACTCGCTGATTCGATCACTCGTAGACAGCCACATACACTTCCTGTGATCACATATGATCAGATGTAACAGCCCTGCTCTTTTATTCAAATGCACGCTGACACAATAAGTGTCTACAAGAGCAAAATTAGACTTCCAACAAGCCTGAAGGTAATGAAAACACAACAGCTTTTCGTTTCTGCAGAATTTGAAAATTGTCTTCAATATCTGTTGATGGCAAGGTTGAGAATATGAATCGTTTCCACCATGTGTGCATTCATTTCTTTTTGCAAATTGCAGCATTTGCGGTTTGCTAATTTTCGTGCTCTTACATTGCAATTTTGATTTTGAGTTTGATTAAAAAAGAAAAAAGACCAATTACTCAATCAGACATGCTTATGCAAACGTATTTAAAGTGGGGAGCCATTTACCGAGCTCTGGACTGTCTGGCAAGACACTTGGCTTGTTTACAACGTGATCTTTCTGACCGCTCGTCTTTCCCTGCTTCCCAGATCGCAGCAATCGCAGATTACTGCGTTGTCATAACTGATGGAAAAGAACGAACAAAACGGGGGCCATTATCATAATGAACTGGAATTATCCCTTTATTAAATGAATATCTGGCCGCAGCTGTAATACCAGACAAACAGGCACGTGTCCAAACGCGTCCTTTAACATGGACGGCCATGTGTTCCCGTTCATCGCTGGTTATTGCCTTTGGCGCTGCCGTTGTTATTATCATCAGTGGTTGAGGTATTCTAAGCACACTCAGGACCGGGTTGCCCTCTTCCTCTTGATCTTCACCTCGACTTAAGACGACTCAGGCTCTGCACGAGAGTGACGCAGCCGTTCCTCGCGAAAGACCTCTAAATAAAGCCTGTGTGTGTGTGTGTGTGTGACTGAGAGTCGGCGTAACGTGCCAGAGCAGATCGTATATAGAGCGGAGGAAATGGGAGGGAAAGGAAAACCTATTTGTTTTACTCAAACGCTACCGTAGCGCTAAAATGGAATCTAATAACATCCGCTGTGAAAATATAATCCTGCCAGGTTTCCTCTCTGTGAAGAATATACACATTCAGAGTTTAAAGAAAGGATTTACATAAAAATCCTCGGTGTTTTCATTTGAAAATGTCTCTTCATCAAAGATAATCTGCATTCACATTATGATGTTGGGCAGTCAACGACCGTCCGTAGTTCTAGATTTACCTCTGCCTCCATCGATAAGATTAGATAAGAGATTCTTGTGAATGAATGATCCAGAAGATCCGTCAGAATTATGAAATAAGGGAAAAACAGGAGCACTCAGAGATCACTGATCTCCACCGAGGCTTAAACACCAGAATAAAACTTCACTTTCATTTAGCTTTTATCATCTTACATGAACATGAAAACATTCATCCTGATCTGTTAAGATGTCGCTGAGATATATACACATGTGATCTTGTTCAATGGGATTGAACTATCCACATCCGTAATCTCTTGTTGTCTGAGCCTCGGGAACAAACACCAAATATTGTTAAAATCAAAGGATTTCTCTACAGTTCTTCCCAGATTTCTTGAAATGTTTATATTTTTTATTAGTTGCTAAGAGGACAAACATATGGGATTAGGACTAGGGTTAGGATTATGGAGATTGTAGGGGTGGTTGGGGTGAAATTTAGTCTCTTGGTAGAGTGTCTGATTCTACGTACAAACACGACATTTCAATATTATTATTATTGTTATTATTATTATTATTCTTCAGTTTCCAGTCGTCTCAAATTAGCATTAAATCTATCACTTCCTGTGCGGGAATGTCAATGGGCAACACGAGATCTAAACACGGAGACGTGAGTCGTGTGGAGCTGAGAATCCACATTGTGTGAATTTTCCTCTTTTACTGTAAAGAAGCACAAACACTAACAGATGTGTTACTTAACATTTTCTCTGGAAAATGCCCGGGTACTTGTAGTGTGGACACAAGGCGTATCCACGGCAGAACTGATGTCTTTTTTAATGCTAATGGAGTAATGTGCACATAAACTAAGCAGGCAGGAATGTCACTGTTGCAACTGGGAAAGATCCCTGGGATCATTTCCATGTTTCTCCTCCTCCTCCTCCTCCTCGTCGTGGTTGGTCTGTGAGTGAAGGAGATTATGAGGCTCAGAGCTCTGCTGTGTGCTGATGGAGACGACTCTGCCTCTGATCTAATTCACTCACTCAACTCCAAATCCTACTTCATGTCCTCTGGTTACATTAACTCATGGGATTCATAAGAAATCCACGGGAGAGGAAAAAAACTAAAAAGTAAAACACATTTTTTGTTTTTTGTATGCATGTAAATGTAATGAATTATCCCAACTTTAAACTCTGATTTTAATCTGAGAATTCAATTTTTTCCCCACAGAATTCTGACTTTAATTGGATAATTCTAATTTCAATATCAGAATCATGACTTTAATCTCTGATTGTAATCTGAGCATTCTGCCTTTTTTTCCACTCAGAATTCTGACTTTAATCTCTTATTTTTAATCTGAGAATTCTGACTATTTTCCTCAGAATTCTTACTTTTTAAAAACTTTTTTTTTCTTCACATGTGGCCCTCATCCTCTTCCGTGGAAACCTCTAACACAATAAATAAACACATGAATGAATGAATGAGTAAATAAATGAATAAATGAAGTAAAAACCAGAAGAGGAAACAATTATGTTGCTATGATTTGTTGAAGTGACGACCTCCGTGTCAGAGGCCAAGTTTCGGAGCCTCTGGGGCCACGCGCTTCTTTCTGGTCACCACATGAGCGGCAGTAGAGTTTTTCTGAATCTCGGTCCCACACAAAAAAAAAAGGGGCTACATTTCTTATTTGGATCCAAGGAAAGTTTAACAACTCTGGCTTTGAGAGGAAATTCCTCCCCCTGGATACTGTTACTCACATGTGTCGTCAATCTGTGGAAATGCTCGTTTTGGTGCATCCACTTAACCTGGACCTGCCTCGCTCTACCTCTGTGTCCTCACTGTCAACAACAGCACCTGAGCCGACACGCCGGAGCAATTAAGGGAATATTTCAGCAGAGAAAAAAGGAAAATTGCATTCTTTAATCATCACATTTATGGCTGCAGTGCACCTGGGCGCCTCAAAAACCATGCTTTCCAGTCTGTTTCTTTTCAGATAAATTGCTCCCAGTTTGGCTTTTGAACATTCGTGGCTTTAGAGACCAACCTTTGTGCCTTAAAAGGATTTTTTGAATTGAATTGTGGTTGTGTGATGAAGTAACACACTGGAAACATGGCTGACATTGGGATTTTAGCCACTTAACAAAGTGTTTCTATCATAAAATATATCCCTGCTGAAGTCTTCAATTTCTTTTTTTCATAGTTATATAGTATTTTTTAAACTGGAAACTGAAGTTTGTGTTGCTACACCAAAGTCCATAGAGAAAATCCACAATTGCATCACAGCACACGGGGGGTCGTTTATCCACTTGCTGCCTCCATCAGTGACTTCAATTGTCATTGTGTGGCTCTGGTGTTTGAAACCCTTTGTTTGGATTGACCACAGTGACACAAACGACCAAATAACGCAGCAATAGACCAACAACTCCTGTGTCTCTATGAGCTAAAAAGGCCTATTTCCTCTATGGAGTTTGGTGCAGGAGAGTGAGCGGTTTACAAATGTCACTTTTCTAAAAGCTGAATAATGATGACATAATGCTGTGAGCATATTCTCAAGATACCGTAGACTTAAACAGGTGAACATTTTATTCAGTAAACCTTTGGTTAATTGACTATAATCTGTTGTTCCTTGTGTCACAACCAGATTACAAAGAAATGGACGACAAAAAGCTCATGATTGCTGTTGATATTCCAGAAAAATAGTGTTATCTCTCAAAAAACCTACATTCTTTTTAAGCCATAAAACAAAAACACTACCAAATGTGAATCAAAGCCAGAGCATTTTTTTTTTACTATTTTTCTGTGGTTTTCTCGCAGTGAAAATTCTGAAAACAAAAACACTGAGGTGGCGTTCGGTGTTTTCAGAACGTGTGCGTGTTTAATGTCATGCACTCGTGTTCCATGTGAGGCCGAGCGCCGCCGCTGCTGCTGCCTTTGACATCATGTTTACATTTTGGACGAACAGTCTGTAATCACAGGAGAGCCTGGTTAAAGCCCAGAGGGGGAGGAGGCCACACAACATGGGGGGTTTAAAAAAAGGGAGGGAATAGGAGACAAGGCAACAAAGAAAGGACACTTCATTTTTGTAGGTGCACATCTGAACCTGGAGGAACCTGCTAAGGGCTAAGCTAATGGCCTTTAGCAAGTTTGTTAGCTGTTAAAACAAAGTTGAAGAAGTAAGGTTTGCTGCTAAAAATAATAGCTAAGCTAACGGCTGCGCTAAGGGTCAGAAGATGAGTGGGCATCGTAGCCTTGTAGCAGAAATGACTACTTTGTAAGCATTGATGCTAAATAATGAAGAAATGTTTGAGGCTGATTATTCACATTCTCACTGATCAAAAAACGACATCTTTCTAATTCATTTAATTCCGTGAAAAAAACATCGTTTTCATCACATAAAATTAACCTTTTATGCAATTTAGTAAAAAAATAGTTATTTTTGTTTAAAAGACAAAATCTTCTTTTTTTTTCAAAATAAAAGCCACTAAATCCTGCACGACTAAGTTGTTTTTGTTAAGAAAAGCAAATAATAATCATAAAAAACAACATTATTAAACTTGAATTCATCTACAGGGATCGGATATGAATGCTGACAGGCCAGCAGAGTTTAGATGTTTCCCTCCTGATGAAATGAGAGGTTTGTTGAGTCAGGCTTTTGTAGAGCTTGATGACGAGCTGTTTATCTGAATCAGGTGTGATGGAGCAGGGAAACATCTAAAACATGGAGCACGGTGAATCTCAGAGGACCAGGAGTGGTGTGATGTAAGAGGTTAAAAAAAAGAACAAATGGAAAGAAGAACCTTAACCTGAAAAAGCTTATTTAAAGTCGTGAGGACCAGACAAAATGATATAAGTACAAGTACACTATCACACACACTCACTCAAAGTGGTTTTATATCTTAGTGAGGACACCTTATAGACATAACACATTCCCTTACCCTTACCTTAACCCTAACATAAGGTCTTAAGACGGGAAAAAGGCACTTCAAAGTTGCGAGGACCAGACAAAAATGTCCTCACAGAGACATAAATACAGGTACACACAGTGATTTTTCAGTGTGGGTGGGCTGAGCTTTACTGGGCTGTGTGTGTGTGTGTGTGTGTTAAAGTACTGCAGGCTGAGTGGCTGTTGTTTATGACTACTACACACACACACACACTGTGAGCAGCAGCAGCAGCAGCAGCAGCAGCAGCAGGGACAGTTTAATGTGGACACAAACACGACTTTCTCTGTCCTGTAAAAAGCCACACATTCTGGACGTTTAAAGACACAGTAAGTAACTCCGCGTGCGGTCAGAACTCACTTGATACCAGGATCTTTTTCTTTTTGACATTTTTACAACATGACAAACGAGTCATGGCAAACAAAACGCAGCCGTTCCATAAAAACACGACAACGCAGAATTAGCAACATAAAAAAAAATGAAGAAGCTAAAAATGAAGCCGGACCGCACACGGCACGCTGCGCTGCAGATTTAAGACTCGCGGAGACACTTCCTTTAGTCTCTGTAGCCACAGGGAGACACTTATATGAGACAAATCTGGTTATTGCCATTAGTTAAAGGTACTTTTAGTTCCTTTTGCCCGAGACGGCTTTAAACTGCAGAGGAAAACATCAAGTTTGTCCTTATTTCAGTTTCATGGACTAAAAAAAACCCCACAGAACGACTGGAAAAGCCAGAGCACATGAGTCCTGGTGATCCACATGTTTTGATGTGTAATTTGTGGAGGTTTTCTTTTAAGCTGTGGGATGAATTTCTGGTAGAAAAACTAGAAGAAGAAGAAGAAGAATCTGATCAACAGATTAGGTGTAATTACATCTTAATCAGCTCCTGATTTGAATGGAAACCACACACTGACAAACAAAGCTCCAATGCATTTGAAATAGGATCAACGGTAGGTTTAAGTGTTTCTGATGTTACTAAGTAAAGCCGTAGGAAATCTATTTGATTTTTTTTCCCCATAATTCCATTTTTTCCACTTTTATATAATTGACATAACGTGACCAACAACATACGATACACAACACAAACTCAGATTACTTATGCAACACAACATTGCACGTAAAGTCTGAAATACATCACATTCAGGTGGTGATGTACATTTTTTAAATTTCCCTGGAAAATCATAGATTTGTTTAAAAAAACAAAAACAAATTTAAGCAACAATATTGTTTGGAAAAGAGGATAAAAAGCCCAGCATTGCTCAATTCATGACAGAAGAAGCTCCAGATGATTCCTGTGTCAGAGGTTCTCACACTGAGCAATCATTGCACTTAAAAGTAGAAAGAGTATTTCTGATTTTCCTCCAAGTACCACCAGAGGAAGCGCTCCACAGTTTGAGAACCATGCCTCGATATGTCACAGCTTTTGTTCACCTCTCTCCTGCTCAGATGTTGCTCTGAAATCAAAGCGTTTTTTATGTGTTTATCTCAAAATAAATAAAAGGGCCATGTCACTTTCACTTGTTCCCACACTATATTAACCACTTATTTATTTATTTTCTGTCCAAATCCCTTTGAGTCTTCTTTTTCAAACACAAACACAAACAGAGAGAGAGAGAGAAGCGTCTGACGAGGCCGAGCACAGGATGGATCCACATCTGGGAGCAATGAAGCCTCGGTCGGAGTTTGTGCACATATGTGTGTGTGTGTGTGTGTGTGTGGAGATGAGGGAAGTGTTTCTGGGTTAAGGGGAAGTTTCCCCTCAGCTCCCAGAGTTCTCTGGACCCCCAGACCCTGCTAATCCCCACCAGCCTTCAGTGCAACTGCACGGAAATGGACTCTTCCAGCCTGAAGGTCAGAGGCAGATGGTTGTGATTCAGACCACCAGGGATCACGGGGGATCATGTAATGCAACGTGTCATCATGTGCAGCCCTCTCTCTCTCTCTCTCTCTCTCTCTCTCTCTCCCTCTCCCTCCCCCACTTTTCTGCCTTCCACGACTTCAAAGCGTCCACTTGGCCTCGGCTTTATCCCTCAACGTGAGATTGTTATGAATATATCTGACATGTGTGAAGGAATTTTAAAACACACTCAACATCCCGGAGCACTGCAGATGGACGTATGAAGACAGATCACTGTGTGTGTGTGTGTGTGTGTGTATTATGGATGGCAAACACTGGGCTGTGCAGCTTCTGTGGGTTGATTACAAGTCAGCGCTCAATAAAAGACGAGGTAAAGTGGCGCGTCTCTCTGTGTCTGTTGGAGGTCGGCCATTGCATTAGTTGGACGCTGTTTCTGGACAACATATATATGTGTGTGTGTGTGCGTGTGTGTGTGTGTGCGTAGCCCTTTTATTAAATGTATCATTTCCTCGGTTAAGAAGGAAAAGAAAGTAAGAAAAACCTCAATTTCAGCCTGAAGATTTGATTTTGACGGCGTATACAGTAAGAGTGGTTTTTATGACGTATTTACACATCATTAACACAACCTAGAAACTCTCTCATTGATAACACGGCAGAGACGGAAAGAAAGAGAGATTTTAACCTCAAACTAAACAGTTCGCCGTCAAAAAAAACAAACATTTTTAGCTCAGAGTTCACAGAAAATAACTGACAAATGAGTTGATTATGGAAATAATTGTGAGTAGCAGCTCATCGACTGAAACACTGAGACTTCATCTTGATGTAAAACAGCCTTTTCTTGGGCACCAAACTCCATTAAGACATTAAACCTGTTTTTAAGATATTGTAAACTCAAGCAGGTGTCGATTATATTAAATCAGCCTTTTTTAAAGTAGCTAAAAATCACTTTTTTCAGATGATCCACACTTCAAAAAACCCCAACCATCCCTTTAAAGCCAAAGACATAAATTAAAATGCAGATGTTTTTGCATGAAAATAAGTTGTTTCCTAGTAAATAATACAATTCAAATGAAAACCATATCAGTTCAAATATGTTAAACAACCTTTTCTGACTTGAAAATCTGCGTTTTTAGCTCACAGGGACACAGGAGCTTGTGGTCGACTATAACTTTGTGTCACTTTATGTCTTTCAGGTAAATCTGAATAAAGGATTTCAGACACAGAAGTCACACAATAACACATTTGAAGTAAGTGACGTGGTGAAACACACAACTCCTGTGTGCTGTCATGTAAAATCGCTGATTCTCTCTATGGAGAAGTCTTGTGGTGAAACAACGCTTCAAACATACATAGAACAAGATACTGTAGACTCACACAGGTGTAGATTACATTAAATCACATCCACACTTAAAAAAAAACCTTAACTTATCCCATAAAGGCCAAAGTAATTCATTAAAATGCAGATGTTTTTGTATGAAAATAAGTTGTTTCCTTGTAAAGAATAAAACTCACATGGAAACCATCTCTGCTCGTACGTCTGAATAAACACTGGATGTTTGTTTAAGTTATGGTGGTGTGTGTGTGTGTGTGTGTGTGTGTGTGTGTGTGTGTGGCGGAGGACGGTTACACACTGTGAAGGTTGGTGTCTGGCGGGTGACGAGTATTTTTACTGAGGAGGTTTGTATCACTGGTGTAGGTCGGTAGGAAAAGAGCAGAAGAATGTGTCTGCTGAGGGGGAAAGACAGAGAGACAGACAGAGAGAGAGACAGACAGAGTCAGAGAGAGACAGAGAGAGAGACAGACAGACAGAGACAGACAGACAGAGAGAGAGGCGGAGCCGAGAATAGAGACATCACAGAGAAAGAGGGAGGGATGAGTGAAGTGGTGAAGTGGTCAGTCAGAGTTTCCTCTGGTGAACAAGGTGTGTGTGTGTGTGTGTGTGCGTGCGTGCGTGCGTGTGTGTGCGTGTGTGTGTGTGAGCATGTACAGAATGTGACAGGAAAACACGACGTATGTGACGTTATTTTGTGATTCTGCAATAATCAAACTATATTATTTATTATAATATTTATTTATTTTATTCCTTTCGTCATCAAGTAAAACATGGAAGAAATCAGAACGTGAGCTTCAAAGTTCAAGTCTTTGTTCTGCTGAATGAGTTCAAACTGTTCTGAAGTCAGTTTTATTATTATTGTTAGGAACAAATGTATTCATTCATTCATTCATTCATATGAAGCGTGTGTTTTAAGTTAAGTTCTTCATTTAACTTTATTTTCAGTCCAAGAACCTGGTACTTGTCAGGACCTGTAGACCTCATGGAGACCAAAACCTGGTCCTAATGAAGTTGAACCTTCTCATCTCAAGTTCAGGACTATAAGATTAGAAGTTAGTTCATGATTTTATTAAAGTTTACAAATGAGTGGAAGTCAATGCACGGTCCTGAGAAGAATAGCTGTACAAACATGTGTGTGTGTGTGTGTGGGTGTGCTGCTGACGGCTCCTTATCGAATGGGAAAATCTACAGTCGGGTTCCTGCTCGGTCCACAGTGGTTTTATCTAAGAGCCACCGGGGGCCACGGGGGGACACAGGGGCCCCCATCAACAGTGGGACGGACAGATGGACAGATGGACGGACGTGTAGATGACATGTAGATTACAGAGAGACACTTTGACGTTAGATCAACAGAATTTATTTAAATTAAGATCCATTTTCTTTGAAGATAAACATCATCTACAGGAAAGACTGAGAGGGAAAGACAGAAAGAGCGAAAGAGAGAAAAAGAAGACGGTCATAACAAACTGTGAATACTAACAGGCGAATAATAAAACCTCAACAAACTGTTGATTTCTTAAGCATTTTTCTTCATGTTTAAATCATTGAATTATTTCTTTCAATGAGCAAAACTGTAGAATGTCACTTTCGCTCTAGTTTTTTTCACCTCCAAACATTTAGTTTTTTACCTAAATGTATGTTCCCATTACATTTAGGTAAGAATTGACCACTGATGATGTCACAAAAATAAAAAAAATGAAATCCTTATTTATTTCAACGGGCAAAACTGTAAAATATCAAATCTCTGTCAAAACATTTGAAGATTTGAGCGGAATTTGGTAAATGTTTGCAAAAATAGAAACTCTAGCATCAGAGTAAGTTTCACCGCACAATCACATCCGATTGATGTGAGTCTTTGTTAACGGTAGACATCCATCCAATAATATTCGCCATCAATTTTGTAAGAATCGACCACTGATGATGTCACAAAAATGATGACATTTATTTCAACGGGCAAAAGTGTAAAATGTCATATCTCTGTGAAAAGTCACTAATGTCACTAAGTTTCACCCTGTCATCCCCTAACCCCATCATCTAGATTACAGGTTGACATGTAACGTGGTTCAACATGTGTTCATCTCAGTGACACCTTCAGTGATCAGGATGAATTGATTGATTTGTGAGTTTATGTAAGATAAAGTTCTACAGCAGTGGATTCACATGGAAACACTTCAGGAGGTGAAAATGAAGCTGATTCCTCTCTTGTCCTCTGTCTGTGTGTGTGTGTGTGTGTGTGTGTGGATGAAAACTCATGTGTTCATAAACACACTAACGACAGCAGTGTTGAGTGGGTCGAGTTAAACATGAAACACCAGCTCAACACGAGGCGACAGAGGAAACAACCAACGCTTTGCTTTCATTAAAACACACACACACACCTCAGAGACACACACACACACACACACACTCAGACACACACACACACAGACACACACACACACACACACACACACACACACTCAGAGACACACACACACACACACACACACACACACACACACACACACACCTCAGAGACACACACACACACACACACACACACACACACCTCAGACACACACACACAGACACACACACACACACACACACACACACACACACACTCAGAACACACACACACACACACACACACACACACACACACACACACACACACACCTCAGAGACACACACACACACACACACACACACACACCTCAGACACACACACACACACACACACACACACACACACACCTCAGACACACACACACACACACACACACACACACACACACACACGTCATCTAACGCAGGATATTTACAGTAAAAACGCAGCGTTTGATGTTTGGTTCCAGGCGTAATTAATCTCATTTCCTCTGGAGGGCAGCGCAGGCATCACCTACAATTAAGTGAATTTCGCTAAATTGGTCGCGTCAAAACTGACACAGGAAGGTTTTTAGGAGCGGGCAAAAGTGGATTTGGTTCTCACGGCTCCCACCCACACACACACACACACACACACACACTGACTCACACACACACACACAGTGTCAGACATTAACCAGACAAACACACACACACGCTCACGTGAGGACATGCAGACAGGCCAGAGGAGGTGAAGTGTGTGTGTTTGAGTCAATATTCTGCATTAACCTTTAATTTCCTGATCACTTTCTCACTTTCACTTCAAAAAAAAGTCACGTTTTAAAGACGAAAAGTACACAATAATGATATTCAAGCCTCACTTTTTTGTTTTCTTTGTCTTTTTCTATACAGTTTCATTTGTGTGATATTTGGATGCAAAATGATTGATGTAAAATCACTGATTTCCACTGTGACGCAAACTTTAGTTTAAAGTTGAAAAAGTCTGTTTTTCACTGATTTAAAGGAGTGAAGACATACTTTGTAGATTAAGATTATGTAGATTTAAGTGGCAGTAGATTTTATTTTGTGAACCTTTTGTTTAGAATCATTTTTTTCCTTGTTTATCTGATGGTTTTCAGTGCATTGACCTCAGTAAGTGAACTTTAAATATTTTTTTGATCATTTACTCAAAGGTTTTCCAGGTTCATTCACATTTTTGTGTTTTTTTTTGACAAAAATATGCTTTTTTAGTTGTGATACGTCGTGATTTTTGTCATTTTTGATCATTTACTGAATGTTTTTCAAGGTTAATTTACATTTTATGTGTTTTTTGACAAAATTGTGTATTTTAGTTGCGATACATCGTGATTTTTGTAGTATTTGATAATTTACTTAAAGTTTCCATAGATTAATTCACATTTTTTGTTCGTTTACTCAAAGTTTCTCCAGGTGAATTCACATTTCATGTGATTTATTGACATAATAAAGGGCAATGTTGCTGATATTCTTTGACTACTTTCTTTTCCTTCCATCACATTCTGCATCTTCAAACACCCTCAAAGCTTTTGTCTCATGCACAAAAGCCAAAAAAGATCCATAAATTTCCCAATTTTCCCAAATTCTCCCCACTGAAATCTTCTCTTCACCCTCATAAAACCAAGCAAAAAAAACAAAACACACGGGTCTTTCCTTCATGCGGCGTCCAAGAATGTGAGCCGAGAGGAATTCATCCAGAGAATCCCCCCGTGAGAGCTGGAGACGTCCAACAGGAAATAAAAACGTGGACATTCCTGTCTCGCTATCTCGTCCAGGTCTCGGCCGAGTTGATGAGGGGATGAAGATTTAGAGATGGAGAGGAGAAATATTGACTCGACAGTGAAAAAGGACAGAGAGAGACGGGTCCGGCAGATTTACATGACACTGTGAGTGTGAGTGACCCGAACGAGCCGATAAATCCACTCCGGCTACGCTCACGCGGCGAGCGGCGTAAATGTCAGCGGCGGACGAGAGGAACAGCTCCGTGTCAACAAGATTGAACGTCGCCGCAGTGAAGGGACAGAGATCAATAGAGAGGGAACCTATTTGAGGGCATCAATATCATGGAAATGGCATTTATATCCCATCATGCAACACCATAATGTGTGTGAATGGAGCCGCTTCCTGCCAAAACACCGCCATGTTGGCAGGAAGCGGCCAAACGGTACGTTTTTATCGCGTTTTTAAAGCGTTAGTGAGGTTAAAAATGGTCGTGAACTTCAGCGACGCTAACTTACTTCAATATCTTTTGTCTTCTATTTTTGAACGTGCTTTTATTGTGATGTGAATGTAAATGTTCTCCAAAGTCAAAGGAGGGAAAGTCTCATCAGAAAGACGTGGTCATGCTGCAGGTGTGGAATAATGTCCATACTCATGAACACCACCAGGGGGCAGTGTATTGTTTTATCTCCGTGGATTTAAAGTTCCCCGTGAAACGGACACTTTTGTTGTCTATTTGTTTTAGAATGTTTTCCTGCCAACATTAGAAAACTGGGTCACATGACATCTGGAGATCTATAGTGTGAGAGAAAACTGGGTGGACAGACAAATTGGAGTTTATTCTTCACAACAACAAGGTCAGCCATCTTGTTTTGTATTGTTTTTTTTCCTGCCAACATGGCGTCCAAAGGTCTATAGTGTGAAGGAAACTGGGAGGTCAATATTCATTGTTTGGTTGTTTTTGCTGTTGTTTACAACCACAGGGTCAGCCATCTTGTTTATAATCTCGTCCCTGCCAACGAGACACATGACGTCCAAAGATCGACAGTTTCAAGAAACAGGCTGCGAGAGGAAACTGGGTGGACAGATTTCAGGCGGTGCTGAAGTCGTGTGAATGAATCCGGCCTCACACTCACTCTCTCACCCACTCACACACACACACACACACACACACACACACGCCCTGGCTGTCTAAAGCTTCATTCTCCACCACTGAAACCACACTGTCGTTTCCAGTCGGTGGCAAAGCCAAAGCTTTTCCACATATAAGCATTTTTTTCTCAGACAATTTGCCAAATGCTTCCTTTAAGGATGTCCATGTGTTTGACTTGGTTAGCAGCAGAGCGACGACGGCCAAGTCTCAGAGACGCACATGTGCACTTACAGAAAGAAGAGGAAGAGGAAGAGGATGAAGAAGACGAGTGAGGAGCTGTGTCGCAGGATTAACGTTGTCAGTGATACTTTCCAGCCCCGGTTTCACATGGTTGTGTTGGCTCCACATGCGACGGCTCTGTTTCACGTTGATATAAACGCGAATCACCGCGTACTTAACGTGTAATTACACTAAATGTATAATATTTTTACAACAACATACGATATCTGGACGTGGAGGGTGAAGACAGACGGACGGTGTGTGTGATGTGTCAATCAATACTCAACTGAATTGATTTCATTTCATCGTCTTCTTTCTCTCTGTGGTGTCGACGTATGAAGTGATTTGAAACGTCAGGTTTCCTCCACTGACCGTTCATTCACTGCTTTTATTCAAATCTCAGCATAATTTCACAGATAATGTCAGGAAAACGTGTCGAAGCAGAAGTTTCTGACAAACGTTCTTTATTTCTAACGTGACAAATGTGTTTTTATCTGCTCTTATATTTAACACACACACACACACTCACACTCACACACACTCACACACACGCACACACACACACACACACACACACACACACACACACACACACTCACACTCACACAACACACACACACACACACACACACACACACTCTGATGTCACTCGATGCTGTTCAACATGAACCTCACAGAGAAGTGATCATTAGTATCGATCGCTCTCTCCTCCGTCATTTAACTGTCATTTTCTCCTCAGATCTTCATTCCCTCATCCTTCCTCCTGATGCGTCTCCTCTGTCCGTCCCTCCCTCTCTGTCCCTCTGTCTCTTTGTCCTCATCTGTGTGTCTGATGAGCTGCAGCAGCATTAATGTTCTCTGCTCTTTGTTGTTGGACGATCGTCAGCTGTTCACTGTCCACAACATCACTACCATCGTCCCTCTGTGATCAGAGCTGGACGTGACGAAGAGTCTCAGGAGACAGACGCAAACGTCATTTATGAAAACTGTCAACACTGACGAGGAGAGGAGGCAAGAGGAAAGGACGCAAGAGGAGAGGAGACAAGAGGAGAGGATGCAAGAGGAGAGGAGACAAGAGGAGGGAGGAGAGGAGGCAAGAGGAAAGGAGAGAGAGGAGACAAGAGGGAGAGGAGACAAGAGAAGCGGAGACAAGAGGAGAGGATGCAAGAGGAGAGGAGACAAGAGGAGAGAATGCAAGAGGAGAGGAGACAAGAGGAGAGGAGACAAGAGGAGAGAATGCAAGAGGAGAGGACACAGAGGAGGAGGAGACAAGAGGAGAGGATGCAAGAGGAGAGGAGACAAGAGGAGAGGACGCAAGAGGAGAGGAGGCAAGAGGAAAGGGCAAGAGGAGAGGGAGACAGAGAGGAGACAAGAGAAGCGAGACAAGAGGAGAGGATGCAAGAGGAGAGGAGACAAGAGGAAAGGAGCAAGAGGAGAGGGAGACAAGAGGAGAGGATGCAAGAGGAGACAAGAGGAGAGAATGCAAGAGGAGAGGAGACAAGAGGAGAGGAGACAAGAGGAGAGGGATGCAAGAGGAGAGGAGACAAGAGGAGAGAATGCAAGAGGAGAGGACACAAGAGGAGAGGAGACAAGAGGAGAGGATGCAAGAAGAGAGGAGACAAAAAAAGACTAGAAAAGGAAAAAGAGAAATCAAGAGGAGAGGGACCTACAACCAGCAGCAGGTGAAAATGTTCATATGAAGGAAACCAAAACCTGGTCCCAATGAGACGGAAGTTAGTTAAGGTTAAGTGTAAGGCTTTGTTTATTTTGTGTGTGTGTGTGTGAGACTGTTGATCACTGACTGTTCACTTTTTAATGACTGGCACTCGACCTTTAACCTTAAACAAACGTCTTTATGTGACGTTTATTTTCTTTTTTCTTGTTTTTTTTTCACAAACATCAACGACGAGATGTTTATTCACTGTTTGTTTTTTGTTAGTTTACAAACACGCTGGCCTCCACACTGCCCCCTTCAGGAACGGATGAACGAATGAATGAATGAATGAATGAATGAATGAATGAACAAATGAACGAATGAACGAATGAAGTATTTTTAAATCACAAAAGTGTCACAGATTCATCAAAGTCACACTGTAGAAATGTTCAGATTTCATCGTTGACGACCTGTTTTGAGTATTTCAACTGAATAATGTATTTTTTCAAAAAATAAATAAATACATAAATAAAGGGATAACCTTGTATAAAAATAATAAACTTCATTTAAAAAACCTGAGCAAAATATTTAAAGCATAACAATTTCATAACATGAGACACGAGTCAGTATATTTATTTTCCTGGTTTAAAAGTTGTTGCAGTGCTTATACTGAGGTTTGTCGTCAACTAATTATGAATATTCATGAGACTAATTTAAATATTCATGAAACAACTATCCGAATGTGAGCCTAATTATTTTTTACAGCAGAAATCTGACTGTTTAGAGGTAATTATATTGCTTCTTACACATGTAAATATCATTGAGAAACTCAAAAATTAAATTAGATAATTATATAAAGTATATATAATTTATTTATATATAAGTAGTTCAGCTAGAATAGAGATTATTGTCTTCTCTTTTTAAGGATACATGTTTTTACAGTAATTCTGAGTTTTTCCTCTGAGAAGAAAACTTTTCATGAGCTCAGAGAAACAGATTTGTGTCAGATAAATGTATGAAGATGTTTAGCGCACACAGCAAAACATGTAAACATGTCATCCAGACTTAAGTAAGTGTTGTATTATTGAAATATGATGGTTTGTCCAACATCTACAGACATCTGAGGACATTCAGCAGGGATTAAATGTCCTGCTGCTACTAATACTAATACTAATACTAATAATACTAATACTAGTAATACTAATACTAATAATTCTAATAACAAAGTCATCTGTACCTGTACCACTCCAGTCCTTTGTCGTAGAAACGGTCAAAGAAGTGCGGCTCCGCACCCACGGCCCTCACGTCCGGGTGGATGCGCAGGAACTCCAGCAGCGCGCGGGTTCCTCCTTTCTTCACGCCGATGATGATCGCCTGAGGGAACTTCTTACTGCCGAAAGTGTTCGCTATAGACATGTTGCTGTTGTTGTTGTCGTCGTCGTCCTCGTTATTGTTGTTGTTGGTGTCGCTGTTGGACAAGTCCCGCACGAGCGACGCGTTAAAGGTGCCGCCGCCGAGCTGCGCCGCGTCCTGCGCCGCGTCCGGCTCCTCATTCCTGCCGCTGATCCTCTCGTGCAGATGCGCTCGCTGCGTGAACACGGGTCTGGGCACGGAGTCACAGAGTCCGTTGAGGCAGTAGAAGAGGTACGTGACGAGGACGATCATGGTCAAGAAGACGGACAGCCGGGACTGCACGCGCAGGTGTCCCACGTTCAACGCAGCTCTCCATTTACTACATCCCATGAGTCGCAATCCTGAGCGCGAGGACACAAGGCAGGAAACACGGCACGTCGAAGCACCCCACCGTCATCTTCATCATCATCATCATCACTCCTAAACAAACAAACAAACAAAGTGGGAGCGACTTAAAACAACCGCCGCCTCCGCGCCACTGCAGCAAGTGGCGCAAAAGTTGCGCGTAAAAAGGTTCCACATGGTTCTGTGGTTTTCTCTGGATTCATCCGTTCATCAATGATCCAAAAACAACTTATGATCTTCCTCCATGACCTCAGAGAACTTAAGTCCCGCACACGCACACACAGGCTGAGCTGTGACTGTGACCAGACTGCGCGCTCCCGTGGATCTACTGTGGAGGAAGCTCCGTGGAAACACCACTGCCCACTCTGCCAAGTCCACGCCCCTGTTTATCAAACACACGCCCCCTCCATCCACAGCCCGTGTCACACTGACACAACAGGACAATAAGTAATGACACACGTGTAGGTCCTCAAGAAGTAACAAATACAAGAAAACACACACATCGTGTTTGTGCAGCGTTCGTAGTGAGAACCTTAACCTAAATCCAGTTCTAATCCCAACCCTAAAACCAGGTCTTAACCCCCAATCCAAATGTCAACAATACAGTGAGAGGACATTAGTGTTTTATTACAGACTCAGGACACACTCTAGAGTAAATACAGAGTAAACTACAGCGTAAACTACAGAGTAAATACAGAGTAAACTACAGAGTAAATACAGTGTAAACTGCAGCGTACACTACTGTGTAAACTTAAAAGTAAACTGCAGCGTAAACTACAGTGTAAACTACAGAGTAAACTACAGTGTAAACTACAGTGTAAACTACAGAGTAAATATAGTGTAAACTACAGAGTAAATACAGTGTAAACTAAAGTCTAACTAGTACCGCAAGCGGTAATCAACGGGTTCGAGCTTGACGGCTCGCGGGTCTCCCTGCGCCCACCTCGCCGTGCGAGACGTCTAGCTCATCTTCCGTTCATTCACCGCTTGCGGCAGTAGTAATTTTCAGCTTAGACTATTTTCAGCGTCCATGTGCTAAGTTAGATGGCACTTCCTGTTTAAAATGGCCGACTTCCTGTTTGGTGAAAGGTGTGTCCGTAAACGTGTTCAGGGACGTTCCTCACATATCAAGTTTTGTGAAGATTGGAAAATGTTAGACTTGACTTCCTGTTTCGGGAGTTCTACTTCCTGTAGGGAGGTTATCCTTTACAGCACATATGTCAGAATCAAGGCCCGTGAATGAGTTATGTCTGGCCCACGGGATGATTTTTAATTACTATTAAAACCGGCTTGCACTATTATGTGCCCTCAGCACCATAATACTACACATCCCAAGATGCACTGTGAGTGCGATCCCGTGTCATCCTTCATGAACAGCATCACAGTCACAGTGGAAAACTAAACATTGCTGTCATTTTTCATCTCCCTCTCCCCCAAATAGACAAATAGAAAAGTAGACGGTGAAAACAGGGTTTTCAAGACAGGTGGGAGGCAGAATAATGTTCACCGAAGTAAAAGGAAAGCCTGTGTGTCTTGTGTGTGGAGACAGTGTGTCGTTATGAAAGAATATAACTTAAGAAGGCACTATGAAACATGCAACTGTTTTGCACTTTTCAAGTTTGCACTAACTTCTAATTTTATTATAAAAGACAAACATTGGTGAGGATCAGAGCAGCACACTGATTTGTTTTGTAACATGCTGTTTCATTTTTGCATTTATCTTGCCATTGAGCTTTGAAGGAAAATAACATTTTGCTGTTTACCTGTTAAAAAGAAGACGGAAAAACGTTTTCAATTTGTTACTGAAAGAGCCTTGAGAAAATATTGCAACTGATTTTATTTATATTTTGCTTAATTTAATTTAATTTAATTTAATTTAATTTAATTTAATTTAATTTAATTTAATTTAATTTAATTTTATGATTGAGTGCAATATAGGCTGTGGTATTGGTATTGGTTCAATATGTGCAGTAATTGCAAGTTTTAATAAATATTTAATCCTCCACCTGTACCATTTTTTTTATTTTGGCCCCCCGTGTATTTGACTTTGGCATTACTGCTTTACAGACATGTTCCGGACGGGTCTGAGGTCTCACGTATGAAGTTTCAAGTGGATACAACAATCCCAATTAGAGCAGCATGAGAAACTGTAAATGTTAGATTTGATAGATTTGTAGGCAAATGCCTCCATCATGTGGCGAACAATGGTTACTGCATGAACAAACCACTCAGTTGAGGGAATCCTTTGCATTTTTGCCAAGCAACACCATTTAACGATTTGTTATCATATTCAGCAAGCATCATCTACCATGTGTTTTACATGTTTTCATTCATTTTGAGTATGATACAATGAAATTTGTTAAAGTTATAAGGGAAATTGTGAAATTGTATTTTCTGTTACCACCAGAAGGCGCTGTTTTCAAAATGTACAGTTTTTGCATAAGCATCTTCAGCAAGATCCCATCATCGATCGTCACAAGTTTGGTTAAGATCTGACCTTCCATCGCAAAGTTATAAGAGTTTGTTGTTGTAGCGAAATACCAGACGTCATATTGTCTGCCGTCAACAGGGGGCACTGTTTTTGAAAATGAATATTTTCATATAGGCATCTTCAGGGATTGACTATCATCAATCCTAGCAAGTTTGGTTCAGATTGGAATAGCATTCGCAAAGTGGTAGCAGTTTGTTTTTTGTCGCAAATATCTGACTTTGTAGTGTTGTCATGGCAACAATGTTGAACAATTTGTTATCATATTAGGCACGCATCATCTACCATGTGTTTTGAATGTTTTCCCAAATTTTGAGTTTGATACAAGGAAATTTGTTAAAGTTATAAGGGAAATTGTGAACTTGTACTTTCTGTTACCACCAGGTGGCGCTGGTTCCAAAATTTACAGTTTTTGCATAGGCATCTTCAGCAAAAGCCCATCATCGATCATCACAAGGTTGGGTAAGATCTGACCTTCAATCGCAAAGTTATAAGAGTTTGTTGTGTGTTGCGAAATACCAGACTTCCTAGTGTTTGCCACCACCAGGAGGCGATGTTTTCAAAATTTACAGTTTTTGCATAGACATCTTTAGCAAGGGCCCATCATCGATTGTCACTTGTTTGGTTAATATCTGACCTTCCATGGCAAAGTTATAAGAGATTGTTGTGTGTTGCGAGGAATCGTGATTTTCGCCAACTTTCCTGACCTTCTTCTTGTTAGCCGTGATACTTAATGAAAAGATTTTGATACCTTTGGATCCTCAACTTGTTCACAGTGACCTCACAAAGTTTCAAGGTGATCCCATGAAAGCTCTATGACAAGTGCGTTCACATACCATTGGTGCGAAATGGCCAAAATCTGCAAAAATGTACTTTCAATCCAAGATGGCGGCTTTCCCGTTCGTTTTAGCGCATAGGCTGCTTTGAATTTTTTGACCGTCCTGACCTAAGGAACGCGTGAGTACCAAGTTTAGTGCATGTACATTAAACTTGCTCCTCAGGAGGACAAGTTTTAGGGGTTATAAGAGTTTTGCCTTTTGTTGTGAAAAATATGAATGAACGCCAAATTTGGCGCCCCCTATCTCAAAAACCATGCGACATTTTGAAAAACGTTTAATAACTTTAGATCTTCAACTTGTCCACAGTGACCTCACCCAGTTTGAAGGTGATCCCATTAAAGCTCTATGACAAGTGCGTTCACATACCATTGGTGCGAAATGGCCTAAATCTGCAAAAAATGTACTTTCAATCCAAGATGGCGGCTTTCATGTTCGTTTTAGAGCTTCGGCTACTCTGACTTTTTTGACCGTCTGGACCTAACGAACGCGTGAGTACCAAGTTTCGTGCATGTACATTCAATGTGCTCCTCAGGAGGACAAGTTTTACGGGTTGTAAGAGTTTCGCCTTTTGTTGTGAAAAATATGAATGAACCCAACTTTGGCGCCCCCTATCTCGTACACCGAGCGACATTTTAAAAAGCTTTCAGGAACTTATGCTCGGCAACTTGTTCACAGTGACCTCACCAATTTTCAAGGTGATCGCACAAAAACTCTAGGACAAGTTCATTCAAATATCAGGTGTCATAGTGGCTGCTGTCACAAGGGGGCGCTGTTTTTGTAAGTGAATATTTTCATATAGGTGTCTTCGGGGCAGGACTATCATCAATCCTAGCAAGTTTGGTTCAGATTAGACTCAGTTTCGCAAAGTTGTAGCAGGTTGTTTTTTTGTCACAAATATCTGACTTTGCAGTGTTGCTATGGCAACACCGTTGAACCATTTGTTATCATAATAAGCACGCATCATCTTTCATGTGTTTTAAATGTTGTCACAAATTTTGAGTTTGATACGATTAAATATGTAAAAGTTATTACCGAAATTGTGTATTTGTTGTATTTTCTTTTACCACAAGGAGGCGCTGTGCTAAAAATGTACAGTTTTTCCACAGACTTCTTCAGCAATGGTCCATCATCAACCCTAGGTAATTTGGTTGGGAAGTGACCTTCTATAGCAAAGTTATAAGAGTTTTGTTGCCTGTGGCGAAAAATAAAAATTTTCACCAACTTTGCCGGCCCCTTTCTCGTACAGCATGATACTTATTAAAAAGTTTTTAGCAACTTTAGATCCTCAACTTGTCCAAAGTGACCTCACCAAGTTTGAACGTGATCCCATGTAAGCTCTAGGACAAGTTCGTTCAAATACCGATGGTGCGATATGGCCAAAATCGGCAAAAAATGAATTTTCAATCCAAGATGGCGGCTTTCCTGTTCGTTTTAGAGCATAGGCTACGCGGACTTTTTTGACCGTCCCGACCTAAGGAACGCGTGTACCAAGTTTCGTGCATGTACATTAAACGTGCTCCTCAGGCCCACAAGTTTTAGGGGGTGGAGCAGTTATTTGCCCCGCCCACTTTCATTTTTTAAAGCACATTCCCCGAAACAGTAATAAACGTAAATTTACACCAGGTCTGATGCGCTTGCAAAAATTGGTGAGTTTTGGGGCATGTTCAGGTTCTCTAAAACGCGATTTACTTTGGTGAAGAGGAAGAAGAAGAAGAAGAAGAACTAGTACCGCAAGCGGTAATCAACGGGTTCGAGCTTGACGGCTCGCGGGTCTCCCTGCGCCCACCTCGCCGTGCGAGACGTCTAGCTCATCTTCCGTTCAATCACCGCTTGCGGCAGTAGTAATTTTCAGCTTAGACTATTTTCAGCGTCCATGTGCTAAGTTAGATGGCACTTCCTGTTTAAAATGGCCGACTTCCTGTTTGGTGAAAGGTGTGTCCGTAAACGTGTTCAGGGACGTTCCTCACATATCAAGTTTTGTGAAGATTGGAAAATGTTAGACTTGACTTCCTGTTTCGGGAGTTCTACTTCCTGTAGGGAGGTTATCCTTTACAGCACATATGTCAGAATCAAGGCCCGTGAATGAGTGATGTCTGGCCCACGGGATGATTTTTAATTACTATTAAAACCGGCTTGCACTATTATGTGCCCTCAGCACCATAATACTACACATCCCAAGATGCACTGTGAGTGCGATCCCGTGTCATCCTTCATGAACAGCATCACAGTCACCGTGGAAAACTAAACATTGCTGTCATTTTTCATCTCCCTCTCCCCCAAATAGACAAATAGAAAAGTAGACGGTGAAAACAGGGTTTTCAAGACAGGTGGGAGGCAGAATAATGTTCACCGAAGTAAAAGGAAAGCCTGTGTGTCTTGTGTGTGGAGACAGTGTGTGGTTATGAAAGAATATAACTTAAGAAGGCACTATGAAACATGCAACTGTTTTGCACTTTTCAAGTTTGCACTAACTTCTAATTTTATTATAAAAGACAGACATTGGTGAGGATCAGAGCAGCACACTGATTTGTTTTGTAACATGCTGTTTCATTTTTGCATTTATCTTGCCATTGAGCTTTGAAGGAAAATAACATTTTGCTGTTTACCTGTTAAAAAGAAGACGAAAAAACGTTTTCAATTTGTTACTGAAAGAGCCTTGAGAAAATATTGCAACTGATTTTATTTATATTTTGCTTAATTTAATTTAATTTAATTTAATTTAATTTAATTTAATTTAATTTAATTTAATTTAATTTAATGATTGAGTGCAATATAGGCTGTGGTATTGGTATTGGTATTGGTTCAATATGTGCAGTAATTGCAAGTTTTAATAAATATTTAACACTCCACCTGTACCATTTTTTTTATTTTGGCCCCCGTGTATTTGACTTTGGCATTACTGCTTTACAGACATGTTCCGGACGGGTCTGAGGTCTCACGTATGAAGTTTCAAGTGGATACAACAATCCCAATTAGAGCAGCATGAGAAACTGTAAATGTTAGATTTGATAGATTTGTAGGAAAATGCCTCCATCATGTGGCGAACAATGGTTACTGCATGAACAAACCACTCAGTTGAGGGAATCCTTTGCATTTTTGCCAGGCAACACCATTTAACGATTTGTTATCATATTCAGCAAGCATCATCTACAATGTGTTTTACATGTTTTCATTCATTTTGAGTATGATACAATGAAATTTGTTAAAGTTATAAGGGAAATTGTGAAATTGTATTTTCTGTTACCACCAGAAGGCTCTGTTTTCAAAATGTACAGTTTTTGCATAAGCATCTTCAGCAAGATCCCATCATCGATCGTCACAAGTTTGGTTAAGATCTGACCTTCCATCGCAAAGTTATAAGAGTTTGTTGTTGTAGCGAAATACCAGACGTCATATTGTCTGCCGTCAACAGGGGGCACTGTTTTTGAAAGTGAATATTTTCATATAGGCATCTTCAGGAATTAAATATCATCAATCCTAGCAAGTTTGATTCAGATTGGAATAGTATTAGCAAAGTGGTAGCTGTTTGTTTTTTGTCGCAAATATCTGACTTTGCAGTTTTGTCATGGCAACACTGTTGAACAATTTGTTATCATATTAGGCACGCATCATCTACCATGTGTTTTGAATGTTTTCCCAAATTTTGAGTTTGATACAAGGAAATTTGTTAAAGTTATAAGGGAAATTGTGAACTTGTACTTTCTGTTACCACCAGGTGGCGCTGTTTCCAAAATTTACAGTTTTTGCATAGGCATCTTCAGCAAAAGCCCATCATTGATCATCACAAGTTTGGTTAAGATCTGACCTTCAATCGCAAAGTTATAAGAGTTTGTTGTGTGTTGCGAAATACCAGACTTCCTAGTGTTTGCCACCACCAGGAGGCGATGTTTTCAAAATTTACAGTTTTTGCATAGACATCTTTAGCAAGGCCCATCATCGATTGTCACTTGTTTGGTTAATATCTGACCTTCCATGGCAAAGTTATAAGAGATTGTTGTGTGTTGCGAGGAATCGTGATTTTCGCCAACTTTCCTGACCTTCTTCTTGTTCGCCGTGATACTTAATGAAAAGATTTTGATACCTTTGGATCCTCAACTTGTTCACAGTGACCTCACAAAGTTTCAAGGTGATCCCATGAAAGCTCTATGACAAGTGCGTTCACATACCATTGGTGCGAAATGGCCAAAATCTGCAAAAAATGTACTTTCAATCCAAGATGGCGGCTTTCCCGTTCATTTTAGAGCATAGGCTGCTTTGAATTTTTTGACCGTCCTGACCTAAGGAACGCGTGAGTACCAAGTTTAGTGCATGTACATTAAACGTGCTCCTCAGGAGGACAAGTTTTACGGGTTGTAAGAGTTTCGCCTTTTGTTGTGAAAAATATGAATGAACGCCAACTTTGGCGCCCCCTATCTCAAAAACCATGTGACATTTTAAAAAACTTTTAATAACTTTAGATCCTCAACTTATTCACAGTGACCTCACCCAGATTGAAGGTGATCCCTTTAAAGCTCTATGACAAGTGCGTTCACATACCATTGGTGCGAAATGGCCAAAATCTGCAAAAAATGTACTTTCAATCCAAAATGGCGGCTTTCCTGTTCGTTTTAGAGGTTCGGCTACGCTGACTTTTTTGACCGTCTGGACCTAACGAACGCGTGAGTACCAAGTTTCGTGCATGTACATTCAACGTGCTCCTCAGGAGGACAAGTTTTACGGGTTGTAAGAGTTTTGCCTTTTGTTGTGAAAAATATGAATGAACACCAACTTTGGCGCCCCCTATCTCGTTCACCGAGCGACATTTTAAAAAGCTTTCAGTAACTTATGCTCGGCAACTTGTTCACAGTGACCTCACTAATTTTCAAGGTGATCGCACAAAAACTCTAGGACAAGTTCATTCAAATATCAGGTGTCATAGTGGCTGCTGTCACAAGGGGGCGCTGTTTTTGTAAGTGAATATTTTCATATAGGTGTCTTCGGGGCAGGACTATCATCAATCCTAGCAAGTTTGGTTCAGATTAGACTCAGTTTCGCAAAGTTGTAGCAGTTTGTTGTTTTGTCACAAATATCTGACTTTGCAGTGTTGCTATGGCAACACCGTTGAACCATTTGTTATCATAATAAGCACGCATCATCTTTCATGTGTTTTAAATGTTGTCACAAATTTTGAGTTTGATACGATTAAATATGTAAAAGTTATTACCGAAATTGTGTATTTGTTGTATTTTCTGTTACCACAAGGAGGCGCTGTGCTAAAAATGTACAGTTTTTCCACAGACTTCTTCAGCAATGGTCCATCATCAACCCTAGGTAATTTGGTTGGGAAGTGACCTTCTATCGCAAAGTTATAAGAGTTTTGTTGCCTGTGGCGAAAAATAAAAATTTTCACCAACTTTGCCGGCCCCTTTCTCGTACGCCATGATACTTATTAAAAAGTTTTTAGCAACTTTAGATCCTCAACTTGTCCAAAGTGACCTCACCAAGTTTGAACGTGATCCCATGTAAGCTCTAGGACAAGTTCGTTCAAATACCGATGGTGCGATATGGCCAAAATCGGCAAAAAATGAATTTTCAATCCAAGATGGCGGCTTTCCTGTTCGTTTTAGAGCATAGGCTACGCTGACTTTTTTGACCATCCCGACCTAAAGAACGCGTGTACCAAGTTTCGTGCATGTACATTAAACGTGCTCCTCAGGCCCACAAGTTTTAGGGGGTGGAGCAGTTATTTGCCCCGCCCACTTTCATTTTTTAACGCACATTCCCCGAAACAGTAATAAACGTAAATTTACACCAGGTCTGATGCGCTTGCAAAAATTGGTGAGTTTTGGGGCATGTTCAGGTTCTCTAAAACGCGATTTACTTTGGTGAAGAGGAAGAAGAAGAAGAAGAAGAAGAATAATCTTTACAGTTTCAATAGGGTTCTTGCAACCAAGTTGCTCGAACCCTAACTAGTACCGCAAGCGGTAATCAACGGGTTCGAGCTTGACGGCTCGCGGGTCTCCCTGCGCCCACCTCGCCGTGCGAGTCCTCTAGCTCATCTTCCGTTCATTCATTGCTTGCGGTAGTAGTTATTTTCAGCTTGGACTATTTTCAGCGTCCATGTGTTAAGTTAGAGGGCACTTCCTGTTTAAAATGGCAGACTTCCTCTTTTTCCTATTTAATTTAATTTAATTTAATTTAATTTAATTTAATTTAATTTAATTTAATTTAATTTAATTTAATTTAATTTAATTTAATTTTATGATTAAGTGCAATATAGGCTATGGTATTGGTATTGGTATTGGTTCAATATGTGCAGTAATTGCAAGTTTTAATAAAAATTTAACCCTCCACTTGTTTTTTTTATTTTGGCCCCCCGTGTATTTGACTTTGGCATTACTGCTTTACAGACATGTTCCGGGCGGGTTTGAGGTCTCACATATCAAGTTTCAAGTGAATACAGCAATCCCAATTAGAGCAGCATGAGAAACTGTAAATGTTAGATTTGATAGATTTGTAGGCAAATGCCTCCATCATGTGGCGAACAAAGGTTACTGCACTGACGAACCACTCAGTAGAGTAGATCCTGTGCAGTGTTCTTATGTCAACGCCGTTGAACGATTTGTTATCATATTCAGCAAGCATCATCTACCATGTGTTTTACATGTTTTCATTCATTTTGAGTATGATACAATGAAATTTGTTAAAGTTATAAGGGAAATTGTGAACTTGTATTTTATGTTACCACCAGAAGGCGCTGTTTTCAAAATGTACAGTTTTTGCACAAGCATCTTCAGCAAGATCCCATCATCGATCGTCACGAGTTTGGTTAAGATCTGACCTTCCATCGCAAAGTTATAAGAGTTTGTTGTTGTAGCGAAATACTAGACGTCATATTGTCTGCCGTCAACAGAAGGCACTGTTTTTGAAAGTGAATATTTTCATACAGGCATCTTCAGGGATTGACTATCATCAATCCTAGCAAGTTTGGTTCAGATTGGAATAGCATTCGCAAAGTGGTAGCAGTTTGTTTTTTGTCGCAAATATCTGACTTTGCAGTGTTGTCATTGCAACACTGTTGAACAATTTGTTATCATATTAGGCACGCATCATCTACCATGTGTTTTGAATGTTTTCCCAAATTTTGAGTTTGATACAAGGAAATTTGTTAAAGTTATAAGGGAAATTGTGAACTTGTACTTTCTGTTACCACCAGGTGGCGCTGTTTCCAAAATTTACAGTTTTTGCTTAGGCATCTTTAGCAAAAGCCCATCATCTATCATCACAAGTTTGGTTAAGATCTGACCTTCAATCGCAAAGTTATAAGAGTTTGTTGTGTGTTGCGAAATACCAGACTTCATAGCGTTTGCCACCACCAGGAGGCGATGTTTTCAAAATTTACAGTTTTTGCATAGACATCTTTAGCAAGGGCCCATCATCGATTGTCACTTGTTTGGTTAATATCTGACCTTCCATGGCAAAGTTATGAGAGATTGTTGTGTGTTGCGAGGAATCGTGATTTTCGCCAACTTTGCCGCCCTTCTTCTTGTTCGCCGTGATACTTGATGAAAAGATTTTGATACCTTTGGATCCTCAACTTGTTCACAGTGACCTCAGCAAGTTTGAAGGTGATCCCATGAAAGCTCTATGACAAGTGCGTTCACATACCATTGGTGTGAAATGGCCAAAATCTGCAAAAAATGTACTTTCAATCCAAGATGGCGGCTTTCCTGTTCGTTTTAGAGCTTCGGCTACGCTGACTTTTTTGACCGTCTGGACCTAAGGAACGCGTGAGTACCAAGTTCCGTGCATGTACATTCAACGTGCTCCTCAGGAGGACAAGTTTTACGGGTTGTAAGAGTTTCACCTTTTGTTGTGAAAAATATGAATGAACACCAACTTTGGCGCCCCCTATCTCGTACACCGAGCGATATTTTAAAAAGCTTTCAGGAACTTATGCTCGGCAACTTGTTCACAGTGACCTCACCAACTTTCAAGGTGATCGCATAAAAATTCTAGGATTAGTTCATTCAAATATCAGGTGTCATAGTGTCTGCTGTCACCAGGGGGCACTGTTTTTGAAAGTGAATATTTTCATATAGGCGTCTTCAGGGCCAGATTATCATCAATCAGAGCAAGTTTGGTTCAGATCGGACTCGGATTCGTAAAGTTGTAGCAGTTTGTTTTTTGTCACAAATATCTGACTTTTCAGTGTTGCTGTGGCAACAGCGTTGAACGATTTGTTATCATATAAAGCTAGCATCATCGACCATGTGTTTTGAATGTTTTCCCAATTTTTGAGTTTGATACGATTAACTCTGTAAAAGTTATTACCGAAATGTTTATTTTTTGGATTTTCTGTTACCACAAGGAGGCACTGTGCTCAAAATTTACGTTTTTTTCACAGACTTCTTCAGCAATGGTCCATCATCAACCCTAGATAATTTGGTTGGGATGTGACCTTCTATCGCAAAGTTATAAGAGTTTTGTTGCCTGTGGCGAAACATTAAAATTTTCACCAACTTTGCCGGCCCCTTACTCTTACGCCATAATACCTATTGAAAAGATTTTGATACCTTTGGATCCTCAACTTGTCCAAAGTGACCTCACCAAGTTTGAAGGTGATCCCATGAAAGTTCTAGGACAAATCTGTTCAAATATCATTGGTGCGAAATGGCTAAAATCAGCAAAGCATTTACTTTCAATCCAAGATGGCGGCTTTCCTGTTCGTTTTAGAGCATAGGCTACGCTGACTTTTTTGACCGGCCCGACCTAAGGAACACGTGTACCAAGTTTTGTGCATGTACATTAAACGTGCTCCTCAGGACCACAATTTTTAGGGGGTGGAGCAGTTTTTTGGCCCGTCCACTTTCACCAGGGGGCGCTGATTTTGACATGAAATATTTTCACATAGGTTTGTTCAGGGCCAGACTATCAACAATCCTAGCAAGTTTGGTTCAGATTGGACCAGGATTGGCAAAGTTGTAACAGTTTTTTTTTTTTAGTATTTTCTACCACCACCAGGAGGCGCTGTTTTCAAAATGTATTGTTTTCGGCAATATAGTGGCCTTCAGCAACTACCCATTATCAAACATAGGAAGTTTGGTTGGGATTGGATCTTCCATCGCAAAGTTATAAGAGTTTCGCTTTTTGTTGTGAAAAATAGGAATTTACACCCACTTTGGCGCCCCCTATCTCGTACACCATGAGACATTTTAAAAAACTTTTGATAACTTAAGTTCCTCAACTGGTTCACAGTGACCTGACCGAGTTTAAAGGTGATCGCACAAGAACTCTCGGATTTATTCATTCAAATACCAGAGGTCATATTGTCTCCGTCACCAGGGGGTGCTGTTTTTGAAAGTGAATATTATCATATAGACGTCTTCAGGGCCGGACTATCATCAATCCTAGCAAGTTTGGTTCAGATTGGACTAGGATTCGCGAAGTTGTAGCAGTTTGTTTTTTTGTCGCAAAAATCCGACTTTGCATCATTACCATGGCAACATCATGTAACTCTACGCCATCATATTGAGCACGCATAGTCTACCTTGTGTTTAGGGTGATTTTTACCAATTTTGAGTTTGATACGATAATCTCTGTAAAAGTTATTCCAGAAATTGTAAAAGTAACTTTTTTTTTTAGATTTTCTGCCACCACCAGGAGGCGATGTTTACAAACTTGACAGTTTTTGCATAGCCATCTTCAGCAAGGGCCCATCATCGATCGCCACAAGTTTGGTTACGATCGGACCTTCCATCACAAAGTTATAAGAGTTTCGTTGCGTGTAGCGAGAAATTACAAATTTTAGCCAACTTTGCCGGCCCTTTTCTCGTACACCATGCGACATTTCAACTAACCATAAGCATCGTTAGATCCCCAACTTGTCCACAGTGACCTCACCAAGTTTGAACAGGATCCCATGTAAGCTCTAGGACAAGTTCGTTCACATACCATTGCTGCAAAATGGCCAAAATAGGCCAAAAATGGCTGTTCAACCCAAGATGGCGGCCTTCCTGTAGGACTTACAGCGGCGCTAGCACGGACTTTTTGGACCGTCCTGACATGCTTAACACGTGTACCAATTTTCGTGCATGTACGTGAAACACGAGAAAAATCGGCCTGATGAAAGCTGTTTTTCATTTTCGTAAGCCCCGCCCACTTTCAATTTTGAACGCAGTGTCCCCGAACTACTATCAGACGTAAATTTACACCAGGTTTGATGCCCTCGCAAAAATTGGTGAGTTTTCGTGTATGGGAAAGGCCTCAAAAAGGCGATTCATTTAGAGGAATAATAATAATAATAATAAGAATAATCTTCACAGTTTCAATAGGGTTCTTGCAACCTTGTTGCTCGAACCCTAACTAGTACCGCAAGCGGTAATCAACGGGTTCGAGCTTGACGGCTCGCGGGTCTCCCTGCGCCCACCTCGCCGTGCGAGACGTCTAGCTCATCTTCCGTTCATTCACCGCTTGCGGCAGTAGTAATTTTCAGCTTAGACTATTTTCAGCGTCCATGTGCTAAGTTAGATGGCACTTCCTGTTTAAAATGGCCGACTTCCTGTTTGGTGAAAGGTGTGTCCGTAAACGTGTTCAGGGACGTTCCTCACATATCAAGTTTTGTGAAGATTGGAAAATGTTAGACTTGACTTCCTGTTTCGGGAGTTCTACTTCCTGTAGGGAGGTTATCCTTTACAGCACATATGTCAGAATCAAGGCCCGTGAATGAGTTATGTCTGGCCCACGGGATGATTTTTAATTACTATTAAACCCGGCTTGCACTATTATGTGCCCTCAGCACCATAATACTACACATCCCAAGATGCACTGTGAGTGCGATCCCGTGTCATCCTTCATGAACAGCATCACAGTCACAGTGGAAAACTAAACATTGCTGTCATTTTTCATCTCCCTCTCCCCCAAATAGACAAATAGAAAAGTAGACGGTGAAAACAGGGTTTTCAAGACAGGTGGGAGGCAGAATAATGTTCACCGAAGTAAAAGGAAAGCCTGTGTGTCTTGTGTGTGGAGACAGTGTGTCGTTATGAAAGAATATAACTTAAGAAGGCACTATGAAACATGCAACTGTTTTGCACTTTTCAAGTTTGCACTAACTTCTAATTTTATTATAAAAGACAGACATTGGTGAGGATCAGAGCAGCACACTGATTTGTTTTGTAACATGCTGTTTCATTTTTGCATTTATCTTGCCATTGAGCTTTGAAGGAAAATAACATTTTGCTGTTTACCTGTTAAAAAGAAGAAGAAGGAAAAACGTTTTCAATTTGTTACTGAAAGAGCCTTGAGAAAATATTGCAACTGATTTTATTTATATTTTGCTTAATTTAATTTAATTTAATTTAATTTAATTTAATTTAATTTAATTTAATTTAATTTAATTTAATTTAATTTAATTTAATGATTGAGTGCAATATAGGCTGTGGTATTGGTATTGGTATTGGTTCAATATGTGCAGTAATTGCAAGTTTTAATAAATATTTAACCCTCCACCTGTACCATTTTTTTTATTTTGGCCCCCGTGTATTTGACTTTGGCATTACTGCTTTACAGACATGTTCCGGACGGGTCTGAGGTCTCACGTATGAAGTTTCAAGTGGATACAACAATCCCAATTAGAGCAGCATGAGAAACTGTAAATGTTAGATTTGATAGATTTGTAGGCAAATGCCTCCATCATGTGGCGAACAATGGTTACTGCATGAACAAACCACTCAGTTGAGGGAATCCTTTGCATTTTTGCCAGGCAACACCATTTAACGATTTGTTATCATATTCAGCAAGCATCATCTACCATGTGTTTTACATGTTTTCATTCATTTTGAGTATGATACAATGAAATTTGTTAAAGTTATAAGGGAAATTGTGAAATTGTATTTTCTGTTACCACCAGAAGGCGCTGTTTTCAAAATGTACAGTTTTTGCATAAGCATCTTCAGCAAGATCCCATCATCGATCGTCACGAGTTTGGTTAAGATCTGACCTTCCATCGCAAAGTTATAAGAGTTTGTTGTTGTAGCGAAATACCAGACGTCATATTGTCTGCCGTCAACAGGGGGCACTGTTTTTGAAAGTGAATATTTTCATATAGGCATCTTCAGGAATTAAATATCATCAATCCTAGCAAGTTTGATTCAGATTGGAATAGTATTCGCAAAGTGGTAGCTGTTTGTTTTTTGTCGCAAATATCTGACTTTGCAGTTTTGTCATGGCAACACTGTTGAACAATTTGTTATCATATTAGGCACACATCATCTACCATGTGTTTTGAATGTTTTCCCAAATTTTGAGTTTGATACAAGGACATTTGTTAAAGTTATAAGGGAAATTGTGAACTTGTACTTTCTGTTACCACCAGGTGGCGCTGTTTCCAAAATTTACAATTTTTGCATAGGCATCTTCAGCAAAAGCCCATCATCGATCATCACAAGTTTGGTTAAGATCTGACCTTCAATCGCAAAGTTATAAGAGTTTGTTGTGTGTTGCGAAATACCAGACTTCCTAGTGTTTGCCACCACCAGGAGGCGATGTTTTCAAAATGTACAGTTTTTGCATAGACATCTTTAGCAAGGGCCCATCATCGATTGTCACTTGTTTGGTTAATATCTGACCTTCCATGGCAAAGTTATAAGAGATTGTTGTGTGTTGCGAGGAATCGTGATTTTCGCCAACTTTCCTGACCTTCTTCTTGTTCGCCGTGATACTTAATGAAAAGATTTTGATACCTTTGGATCCTCAACTTGTTCACAGTGACCTCACAAAGTTTCAAGGTGATCCCATGAAAGCTCTATGACAAGTGCGTTCACATACCATTGGTGCGAAATGGCCAAAATCTGCAAAAATGTACTTTCAATCCAAGATGGCGGCTTTCCCGTTCATTTTAGAGCATAGGCTGCTTTGAATTTTTTGACCGTCCTGACCTAAGGAACGCGTGAGTACCAAGTTTAGTGCATGTACATTAAACGTGCTCCTCAGGAGGACAAGTTTTACGGGTTGTAAGAGTTTCGCCTTTTGTTGTGAAAAATATGAATGAACGCCAACTTTGGCGCCCCCTATCTCAAAAACCATGTGACATTTTAAAAAACTTTTAATAACTTTAGATCCTCAACTTATTCACAGTGACCTCACCCAGATTGAAGGTGATCCCTTTAAAGCTCTATGACAAGTGCGTTCACATACCATTGGTGCGAAATGGCCAAAATCTGCAAAAAATGTACTTTCAATCCAAGATGGCGGCTTTCCCGTTCGTTTTAGAGCATAGGCTGCTTTGAATTTTTTGACCGTCCTGACCTAAGGAACGCGTGAGTACCAAGTTTAGTGCATGTACATTAAACGTGCTCCTCAGGAGGACAAGTTTTACGGGTTGTAAGAGTTTCGCCTTTTGTTGTGAAAAATATGAATGAACGCCAACTTTGGCGCCCCCTATCTCAAAAACCATGTGACATTTTAAAAAACTTTTAATAACTTTAGATCCTCAACTTATTCACAGTGACCTCAACCAGTTTGAAGGTGATCGAATTAAAGCTCTATGACAAGTGCGTTCACATACCATTGGTGCGAAATGGCCAAAATCTGCGAAAAATGTACTTTCAATCCAAAATGGCGGCTTTCCTGTTCGTTTTAGAGGTTCGGCTACGCTGACTTTTTTGACCGTCTGGACCTAACGAACGCGTGAGTACCAAGTTTCGTGCATGTACATTCAACGTGCTCCTCAGGAGGACAAGTTTTACGGGTTGTAAGAGTTTTTCCTTTTGTTGTGAAAAATATGAATGAACACCAACTTTGGCGCCCCCTATCTCGTACACCGAGCGACATTTTAAAAAGCTTTCAGTAACTTATGCTCGGCAACTTGTTCACAGTGACCTCACTAATTTTCAAGGTGATCGCACAAAAACTCTAGGACAAGTTCATTCAAATATCAGGTGTCATAGTGGCTGCTGTCACAAGGGGGCGCTGTTTTTGTAAGTGAATATTTTCATATAGGTGTCTTCGGGGCAGGACTATCATCAATCCTAGCAAGTTTGGTTCAGATTAGACTCAGTTTCGCAAAGTTGTAGCAGTTTGTTTTTTTGTCACAAATATCTGACTTTGCAGTGTTGCTATGGCAACACCGTTGAACCATTTGTTATCATAATAAGCACGCATCATCTTTCATGTGTTTTAAATGTTGTCACAAATTTTGAGTTTGATACGATTAAATATGTAAAAGTTATTACCGAAATTGTGTATTTGTTGTATTTTCTGTTACCACAAGGAGGCGCTGTGCTAAAAATGTACAGTTTTTCCACAGACTTCTTCAGCAATGGTCCATCATCAACCCTAGGTAATTTGGTTGGGAAGTGACCTTCTATCGCAAAGTTATAAGAGTTTTGTTGCCTGTGGCGAAAAATAAAAATTTTCACCAACTTTGCCGGCCCCTTTCTCGTACGCCATGATACTTATTAAAAAGTTTTTAGCAACTTTAGATCCTCAACTTGTCCAAAGTGACCTCACCAAGTTTGAACGTGATCCCATGTAAGCTCTAGGACAAGTTCGTTCAAATACCGATGGTGCGATATGGCCAAAATCGGCAAAAAATGAATTTTCAATCCAAGATGGCGGCTTTCCTGTTCGTTTTAGAGCATAGGCTACGCTGACTTTTTTGACCGTCCCGACCTAAGGAACGCGTGTACCAAGTTTCGTGCATGTACATTAAACGTGCTCCTCAGGCCCACAAGTTTTAGGGGGTGGAGCAGTTATTTGCCCCGCCCACTTTCATTTTTTAACGCACATTCCCCGAAACAGTAATAAACGTAAATTTACACCAGGTCTGATGCGCTTGCAAAAATTGGTGAGTTTTGGGGCATGGGAAAGGCCTCAAAAACGCGATTCATTTGGAGGAATAATAATAAGAATAATCTTAGCGATTATAATAGGGTTCTTGCGCAACCAAGTTGCTCGAACCCTAATAATCTTCACAGTTTCAATAGGGTTCTTGCAACCAAGTTGCTCGAACCCTAATAAGAAGAACTAGTACCGCAAGCGGTAATCAACGGGTTCGAGCTTGACGGCTCGCGGGTCTCCCTGCGCCCACCTCGCCGTGCGAGACGTCTAGCTCATCTTCCGTTCATTCACCGCTTGCGGCAGTAGTAATTTTCAGCTTAGACTATTTTCAGCGTCCATGTGCTAAGTTAGATGGCACTTCCTGTTTAAAATGGCCGACTTCCTGTTTGGTGAAAGGTGTGTCCGTAAACGTGTTCAGGGACGTTCCTCACATATCAAGTTTTGTGAAGATTGGAAAATGTTAGACTTGACTTCCTGTTTCGGGAGTTCTACTTCCTGTAGGGAGGTTATCCTTTACAGCACATATGTCAGAATCAAGGCCCGTGAATGAGTTATGTCTGGCCCACGGGATGATTTTTAATTACTATTAAAACCGGCTTGCACTATTATGTGCCCTCAGCACCATAATACTACACATCCCAAGATGCACTGTGAGTGCGATCCCGTGTCATCCTTCATGAACAGCATCACAGTCACAGTGGAAAACTAAACATTGCTGTCATTTTTCATCTCCCTCTCCCCCAAATAGACAAATAGAAAAGTGGACGGTGAAAACAGGGTTTTCAAGACAGGTGGGAGGCAGAATAATGTTCACCGAAGTAAAAGGAAAGCCTGTGTGTCTTGTGTGTGGAGACAGTGTGTCGTTATGAAAGAATATAACTTAAGCAGGCACTATGAAACATGCAACTGTTTTGCACTTTTCAAGTTTGCACTAACTTCTAATTTTATTATAAAAGACAGACATTGGTGAGGATCAGAGCAGCACACTGATTTGTTTTGTAACATGCTGTTTCATTTTTGCATTTATCTTGCCATTGAGCTTTGAAGGAAAATAACATTTTGCTGTTTACCTGTTAAAAAGAAGACGGAAAAACGTTTTCAATTTGTTACTGAAAGAGCCTTGAGAAAATATTGCAACTGATTTTATTTATATTTTGCTTAATTTAATTTAATTTAATTTAATTTAATTTAATTTAAATAATTTAATTTAATTTAATTTAATTTAATGATTGAGTGCAATATAGGCTGTGGTATTGGTATTGGTTCAATATGTGCAGTAATTGCAAGTTTTAATAAATATTTAATCCTCCACCTGTACCATTTTTTTTATTTTGGCCCCCCGTGTATTTGACTTTGGCATTACTGCTTTACAGACATGTTCCGGACGGGTCTGAGGTCTCACGTATGAAGTTTCAAGTGGATACAACAATCCCAATTAGAGCAGCATGAGAAACTGTAAATGTTAGATTTGATAGATTTGTAGGCAAATGCCTCCATCATGTGGCGAACAATGGTTACTGCATGAACAAACCACTCAGTTGAGGGAATCCTTTGCATTTTTGCCAGGCAACACCATTTAACGATTTGTTATCATATTCAGCAAGCATCATCTACCATGTGTTTTACATGTTTTCATTCATTTTGAGTATGATACAATGAAATTTGTTAAAGTTATAAGGGAAATTGTGAAATTGTATTTTCTGTTACCACCAGAAGGCGCTGTTTTCAAAATGTACAGTTTTTGCATAAGCATCTTCAGCAAGATCCCATCATCGATCGTCACAAGTTTGGTTAAGATCTGACCTTCCATCGCAAAGTTATAAGAGTTTGTTGTTGTAGCGAAATACCAGACGTCATATTGTCTGCCGTCAACAGGGGGCACTGTTTTTGAAAATGAATATTTTCATATAGGCATCTTCAGGGATTGACTATCATCAATCCTAGCAAGTTTGGTTCAGATTGGAATAGCATTCGCAAAGTGGTAGCAGTTTGTTTTTTGTCGCAAATATCTGACTTTGTAGTGTTGTCATGGCAACACTGTTGAACAATTTGTTATCATATTAGGCACACATCATCTACCATGTGTTTGGAATGTTTTCCCAAATTTTGAGTTTGATACAAGGAAATTTGTTAAAGTTATAAGGGAAATTGTGAACTTGTACTTTCTGTTACCACCAGGTGGCGCTGTTTCCAAAATTTACAATTTTTGCATAGGCATCTTCAGCAAAAGCCCATCATCGATCATCACAAGTTTGGTTAAGATCTGACCTTCAATCGCAAAGTTATAAGAGTTTGTTGTGTGTTGCGAAATACCAGACTTCCTAGTGTTTGCCACCACCAGGAGGCGATGTTTTCAAAATTTACAGTTTTTGCATAGACATCTTTAGCAAGGGCCCATCATCGATTGTCACTTGTTTGGTTAATATCTGACCTTCCATGGCAAAGTTATAAGAGATTGTTGTGTGTTGCGAGGAATCGTGATTTTCACCAACTTTCCTGACCTTCTTCTTGTTCGCCGTGATACTTAATGAAAAGATTTTGATACCTTTGGATCCTCAACTTGTTCACAGTGACCTCACAAAGTTTCAAGGTGATCCCATGAAAGCTCTATGACAAGTGCGTTCACATACCATTGGTGCGAAATGGCCAAAATCTGCGAAAAATGTACTTTCAATCCAAAATGGCGGCTTTCCTGTTCGTTTTAGAGGTTCGGCTACGCTGACTTTTTTGACCGTCTGGACCTAACGAACGCGTGAGTACCAAGTTTCGTGCATGTACATTCAACGTGCTCCTCAGGAGGACAAGTTTTACGGGTTGTAAGAGTTTTGCCTTTTGTTGTGAAAAATATGAATGAACACCAACTTTGGCGCCCCCTATCTCGTACACCGAGCGACATTTTAAAAAGCTTTCAGTAACTTATGCTCGGCAACTTGTTCACAGTGACCTCACTAATTTTCAAGGTGATCGCACAAAAACTCTAGGACAAGTTCATTCAAATATCAGGTGTCATAGTGGCTGCTGTCACAAGGGGGCGCTGTTTTTGAAAGTGAATATTTTCAAATAGGTGTCTTCAGGGCCAGACTATCATCAATCCTAGCAAGTTTGGTTCAGATTGGACTCAGTTTCGCAAAGTTGTAGCAGTTTGTTTTTTTGTCACAAATATCTGACTTTGCAGTGTTGCTATGGCAACACCGTTGCGCCATTTGTTATCATAATAAGCACGCATCATCTTTCATGTGTTTTAAATGTTGTCACAAATTTTGAGTTTGATACGATTAAATATGTAAAAGTTATTACCGAAATTGTGTATTTGTTGTATTTTCTGTTACCACAAGGAGGCGCTGTGCTAAAAATGTACAGTTTTTCCACAGACTTCTTCAGCAATGGTCCATCATCAACCCTAGGTAATTTGGTTGGGAAGTGACCTTCTATCGCAAAGTTATAAGAGTTTTGTTGCCTGTGGCGAAAAATAAAAATTTTCACCAACTTTGCCGGCCCCTTTCTCGTACACCATGATACTTATTAAAAAGTTTTTAGCAACTTTAGATCCTCAACTTGTCCAAAGTGACCTCACCAAGTTTGAACGTGATCCCATGTAAGCTCTAGGACAAGTTCGTTCAAATACCGATGGTGCGATATGGCCAAAATCGGCAAAAAATGAATTTTCAATCCAAGATGGCGGCTTTCCTGTTCGTTTTAGAGCATAGGCTACGCTGACTTTTTTGACCATCCCGACCTAAAGAACGCGTGTACCAAGTTTCGTGCATGTACATTAAACGTGCTCCTCAGGCCCACAAGTTTTAGGGGGTGGAGCAGTTATTTGCCCCGCCCACTTTCATTTTTTACCGCACATTCCCCGAAACACTAATAAACGTAAATTTACACCAGGTCTGATGCGCTTGCAAAAATTGGTGAGTTTTGGGGCATGTTCAGGGCCTCTAAAACGCGATTTACTTTGGTGAAGAGGAAGAAGAAGAAGAAGAAGAAGAACGAGTCCTCTAGCTCATCTTCCGTTCATTCATTGCTTGCGGTAGTAGTTATTTTCAGCTTGGACTATTTTCAGCGTCCATGTGTTAAGTTAGAGGGCACTTCCTGTTTAAAATGGCAGACTTCCTCTTTTTCCTATTTAATTTAATTTAATTTAATTTAATTTAATTTAATTTAATTTAATTTAATTTAATTTAATTTAATTTTATGATTAAGTGCAATATAGGCTATGGTATTGGTATTGGTATTGGTTCAATATGTGCAGTAATTGCAAGTTTTAATAAAAATTTAACCCTCCACTTGTTTTTTTTATTTTGGCCCCCCGTGTATTTGACTTTGGCATTACTGCTTTACAGACATGTTCCGGGCGGGTTTGAGGTCTCACATATCAAGTTTCAAGTGAATACAGCAATCCCAATTAGAGCAGCATGAGAAACTGTAAATGTTAGATTTGATAGATTTGTAGGCAAATGCCTCCATCATGTGGCGAACAAAGGTTACTGCACTGACGAACCACTCAGTAGAGTAGATCCTGTGCAGTGTTCTTATGTCAACGCCGTTGAACGATTTGTTATCATATTCAGCAAGCATCATCTACCATGTGTTTTACATGTTTTCATTCATTTTGAGTATGATACAATGAAATTTGTTAAAGTTATAAGGGAAATTGTGAACTTGTATTTTATGTTACCACCAGAAGGCGCTGTTTTCAAAATGTACAGTTTTTGCACAAGCATCTTCAGCAAGATCCCATCATCGATCGTCACGAGTTTGGTTAAGATCTGACCTTCCATCGCAAAGTTATAAGAGTTTGTTGTTGTAGCGAAATACTAGACGTCATATTGTCTGCCGTCAACAGAAGGCACTGTTTTTGAAAGTGAATATTTTCATACAGGCATCTTCAGGGATTGACTATCATCAATCCTAGCAAGTTTGGTTCAGATTGGAATAGCATTCGCAAAGTGGTAGCAGTTTGTTTTTTGTCGCAAATATCTGACTTTGCAGTGTTGTCATTGCAACACTGTTGAACAATTTGTTATCATATTAGGCACGCATCATCTACCATGTGTTTTGAATGTTTTCCCAAATTTTGAGTTTGATACAAGGAAATTTGTTAAAGTTATAAGGGAAATTGTGAACTTGTACTTTCTGTTACCACCAGGTGGCGCTGTTTCCAAAATTTACAGTTTTTGCTTAGGCATCTTTAGCAAAAGCCCATCATCTATCATCACAAGTTTGGTTAAGATCTGACCTTCAATCGCAAAGTTATAAGAGTTTGTTGTGTGTTGCGAAATACCAGACTTCCTAGCGTTTGCCACCACCAGGAGGCGATGTTTTCAAAATTTACAGTTTTTGCATAGACATCTTTAGCAAGGGCCCATCATCGATTGTCACTTGTTTGGTTAATATCGGACCTTCTATCGCAAAGTTATAAGAGTTTTGTTGCATGTGGCGAAAATCTTAAATTTTCACCAACTTTGACGCCCCCTTTCTCGTACGCCATGATACTTATTAAAAAGTTTTCAGGAACTTTAGATCCTCAACTTGTCCACAGTGACCTCAGCAAGTTTGAAGGTGATCCCATGAAAGCTCTATGACAAGTGCGTTCACATACCATTGGTGCGAAATGGCCAAAATCAGCAAAAAATTTACTTTCAATCCAAGATGGCGGCTTTCCCGTTCGTTTTAGAGCATAAGCTGCTTTGAATTTTTTGACCGTCTGGACCTAAGGAACGCGTGAGTACCAAGTTTAGTGCATGTACATTCAACATGCTCCTCAGGAGGATAAGTTTTACGGGTTGTAGGAGTTTCGCCTTTTGTTGTGAAAAATATGAATGAACGCCAAATTTGGCGCCCCCTATCTCAAAAACCATGTAACATTTTAAAAAACTTTTAATAACTTTAGATCCTCAACTTGTCCACAGTGACCTCAACCAGTTTGAAGGTGATCCCTTTAAAGCTCTATGACAAGTGCGTTCACATACCATTGGTGCGAAATGGCCAAAATCTGCAAAAAATTTACTTTCAATCCAAGATGGCGGCTTTCCTGTTCGTTTTAGAGCTTCGGCTACGCTGACTTTTTTGACCGTCTGGACCTAAGGAATGCGTGAGTACCAAGTTTTGTGCATGTACATTCAACGTGCTCCTCAGGAGGACAAGTTTTACGGGTTGTAAGAGTTTCACCTTTTGTTGTGAAAAATATGAATGAACACCAACTTTGGCGCCCCCTATCTCGTACACCGAGCGATATTTTAAAAAGCTTTCAGGAACTTATGCTCGGCAACTTGTTCACAGTGACCTCACCAACTTTCAAGGTGATAGCATAAAAACTCTAGGATTAGTTCATTCAAATATCAGGTGTCATAGTGTCTGCTGTCACCAGGGGGCGCTGTTTTTGAAAGAGAATATTTTCATATAGGCGTCTTCAGGGCCAGATTATCATCAATCAGAGCAAGTTTGGTTCAGATCGGACTCGGATTCGTAAAGTTGTAGCAGTTTGTTTTTTGTCACAAATATCTGACTTTGCGGTGTTGCTGTGGCAACACCGTTGAACGATTTGTTATCATATAAAGCACGCATAATCGACCATGTGTTTTGAATGTTTTCCCAATTTTTGAGTTTGATACGATTAACTCTGTAAAAGTTATTACCGAAATGTTTATTTTTGGATTTTCTGTTACCACAAGGAGGCGCTGTGCTAAAAATGTACAGTTTTTCCACAGACTTCTTCAGCAATGGTCCATCATCAACCCTAGGTAATTTGGTTGGGATGTGACCTTCTATCGCAAAGTTATAAGAGTTTTGTTGCCTGTGGCGAAACATTAAAATTTTCACCAACTTTGCCGGCCCCTTACTCTTACGCCATAATACCTATTGAAAAGATTTTGATACCTTTGGATCCTCAACTTGTCCAAAGTGACCTCACCAAGTTTGAAGGTGATCCCATGAAAGTTCTAGGACAAATCTGTTCAAATATCATTGGTGCAAAATGGCCAAAATCAGCAAAGCATTTACTTTCAATCCAAGATGGCGGCTTTCCTGTTCGTTTTAGAGCATAGGCTACGCTGACTTTTTTGACCGGCGTGACCTAAGGAACGCGTGTACCAAGTTTTGTGCATGTACATTAAACGTGCTCCTCAGGACCACAGGTTTTAGGGGGTGGAGCAGTTTTTTGGCCCGTCCACTTTCACCAGGGGGCGCTGATTTTGACTTGAAATATTTTCACATAGGTTTGTTCAGGGCCAGACTATCAACAATCCTAGCAAGTTTGGTTCAGATTGGACCAGGATTGGCAAAGTTGTAACAGTTTTTTTTTTGTAGTATTTTCTACCACCACCAGGAGGCGCTGTTTTCAAAATGTATTGTTTTCGGCAATATAGTCGCCTTCAGCAACTACCCATTATCAATCATAGGAAGTTTGGTTGGGATTGGATCTTCCATCGCAAAGTTATAAGAGTTTTGCTTTTTGTTGTGAAAAATAGGAATTTACACCCACTTTGGCGCCCCCTATCTCGTACACCATGAGACATTTTAAAAAACTTTTGATAACTTAAGCTCCTCAACTGGTTCACAGTGACCTCACCGAGTTTAAAGGTGATCGCACAAGAACTCTAGGATTAATTCCTTCAAATACCAGAGGTCATATTGTCTCCGTCACCAGGGGGTGCTGTTTTTGAAAGTGAATATTTTCATATAGACGTCTTCAGGGCTGGACTATCATCAATCCTAGCAAGTTTGGTTCAGATTGGACTAGGATTCGCAAAGTTGTAGCAGTTTGTTTTTTTGTCGCAAAAATCCGACTTTGCATCATTACCATGGCAACATCATGTAACTCTACGCCATCATATTGAGCATGCATCATCTACCTTGTGTTTTGGGTGATTTTTACCAATTTTGAGTTTGATACGATAATCTCTGTAAAAGTTATTCCCGAAATTGTAAAAGTAACTTTTTTTTTTTATTTTCTGCCACCACCAGGAGGCGATGTTTACAAACTTGACAGTTTTTGCATAGGCCTCTTCAGCAAGGGCCCATCATCAATCGCCACAAGTTTGGTTAAGATCGGACCTTCTATCGCAAAGTTATAAGAGTTTTGTTGCGTGTGGCGAAAATCTTAAATTTTCACCAACTTTGACGCCCCCTTTCTCGTACGCCATGATACTTATTAAAAAGTTTTCAGGAACTTTAGATCCTCAACTTGTCCACAGTGACCTCACCAAGTTTGAACGTGATTCCATGTAAGCTCTGGGACAAGTTCGTTCAAATACCGATGGTGCGAAATGGCCAAAATCGCCTCTGTTTTGGCGTGCAATCCAAGATGGCGTCCTTCCTGTAGGATTCACAGGGAAGTTGTCATCGACTTTTTTGACCGTCCCCACCTCATGAACATGTGTGCCAAGTTTCGTTCATGTACGTTAAACCAGAGAGCAGATGACCTAATAGAAGTTTTTTGCGTCAGTTTTTAGCCCCGCCCTCTTCCATTTTTTGACGCACATTCCTTGAAACATTGATATACGTAATTTTACACCAGGTCTGATGGGGTTGCAAAATTTGGTGAGTTTTGGGGCATGGGAAAGGCCTCAAAAACGCGATTCATTTGGAGGAATAATAATAATAAGAATAAGAATAATCTTAGCGATTATAATAGGGTTCTTGCGCAACCAAGTTGCTCGAACCCTAATAATCTTAGCGATTATAATAGGGTTCTTGCGCAACCAAGTTGCTCGAACCCTAATAATGATACTCAGATTAATAATAAGCAAAACATACATTGAGTTTGACAACTTGAGAACACCAAGAAACAAACAACGCAGCATGTACGTAAGATTATCTGACTGAAAGACGTAGGTTACGCATTAAATATATGAAATGTCTGTGTGTGTGCGAGGGTGGGTACGCGCGCGCGTGCGTGTGTGTGCGTGTGTTTCTTTATCATGAGTACCAAAGGTAACAGCTGCCTCCGTTCAAGCTAACATGGAATTCCAAAACTCGATATATCGTGATTTTCTTGTAGATGACAGAAACAGCTGAAAGTAGCACTTTCCACTTAATCTCTAAAGTATTTGCTTTCATTTATCTTTTCTTATTTATTTTTCTTAAAGCACTAGCTTTGTGAACTAAACTTAGTGAACACTTTATTGGTTACTTGGTTGCATTTACTTTATTGTTAGCAGGAGCAACTCCATGGAGCAGTTCATTTTATGTAAATAATATTCTGTTGTTGATGTTATGAACCCTTTAATACATTTATTCAAATATCAGACTAGAGCTGAAACAGTTATTTCGATTCATCGATTATTAATCGATTACTAAATGAATCGTTGCTATTTTGATAATCGCTTTGAAGACTTTTTTCATGACTAAAACAAGATTTCTGATTGTTTCAGCTTCTGAAATGTAACTATTTTCTGGTTTCTTTGCTCCACATAACAAATAAATCATTTTGGTTTGAAAAATAAAAAATAAAAACAAGACATTCAAGAACATTGTCATTTCCAGGTTTGACAAACACAGGTTTTATGGACCAAACAATTACTTGTTTAATCCAGAAAAGAATTGACAGATTAATCAATTATGAAAATAAGTGTTAGTTGCAGCTCTATATCAGACTAACTGACACTAGTTTGAATTGGCATCAAAGTAATTACACAAAAATGAAAGTGGATGAGTTGTGAACAGCATAGCAGTTACTGTGTTATATTTTAACCCTGTAAAATCCCACTCTTTGCAAAGCCGATCTCCATGTTTTTGTTCTGAAAGGAACAATGTCAGTGTTGAAGCTGGACGAGTGTCGAGAGCGGATTCGCAAGGAACTTGATGACGTTGTGAACTTCTGGCTCAAATACTCTCACGACACTGAACACGGGTACTGACAAAGAAAAAAAAAGAAGAAAAAAGTGGACACTCAGCAGTTTTCCAGTCTCTAGCCCAGTGGTAAACTTCCTCTTCTGCTTCCACTTCCTGTTTCAGGGGCTTCTTCACGTGTATTGGAAGAGACGGGACGGTCTATGATGAGCTCAAATATGTGTGGCTGCAGGGTCGACAGGTACGTCCGGGTCAGGGGTCTGCAACCTGCGGTTCTAGAGCCACATGTGGCTCTTCAGCCCCTCTGCAGTGGCTCCTTTCCCTTCTCTTTCTTACATTCTTTCATACTGTACTTTTGTCCTTCACTTTATAAGAGTTTGGGTATTTTTGTAGTTCTTCAATTTCATAAATGCAACCATCTATATTAAAAAATATGTGATACATTTTATCTTTATCAAAGGTTTTGTGGCCCTAGATACAATTTATTCGGGTGGGGAGGGAACAAAAATGTCTCTTTTCATACTGAAGGTTTCAGACCGCTGGTCTAGGTAAGTGACACTGTGACTAACCATAGTTTATCAGCTCTGATAAACTAAACTGGGCTGGTTTCTTTCACAGGTGTGGATGTACTGTCGTCTGTACCGAACCATGGAACGCTTCCATAAACCTGAAATCCTGGAAGCTGCAAAAACGGGTGTGTAGACGCTGAATTCTGCTACTTTCATAACACAGTTAGAATAATGCAAAGCCTGTACTTTGATTTTTAGAGCAGTACAGTGCAAAGTGTTTTTGATAAACATAAAGACCAGTTCTGTAATTTCAGGGATTGTATGACAAACTTGAGTATCTACCGTAGCGATGATAGTCCAATACAGTTATTTTACACCGTTTTTGAACTATGAAGCTGATAACAACACATTTATGATGAGTCATTTCAAAGATTCTCCAGCTGTGTCACAAATATTGAAGAAGAATAAATAAACAGCCCAAACATGACTCAGCTAAAATGCTTTTTATTAGCATATTTATAGTCATAGTGCACTGTGAAGCATGCAATACATAGGATTTTTGGATTGTATCAGATTTTTCACAGGAGGCAGATTTATTCCCAATAAGATCATTTGCTCTCTCATCATCCTCCTCTTCCTCACGTATACTTCACACACTGGTATAGTGACATTAGATTAAGATAAAGAGCGAGAGATAAGAGCACTCTAATCATCGTTATTATTATTGTTATTATTATTATTTAGTTTTGTTTTCTACACACTCTGATCACATACCCTGGCATATACACTATATACTACACTACAAAAGTGGTTGCAGTGTACAGCTCTGTGTAAAAGTCTCTAGGACTGGAATGATGTGACTGAAAGTTGGTCTTAAACTGTGTTTTAATAAAATGTCAATGAGTTTAACTCGTACAACATGTGCATAGAAAGGTCAAGCATGTGTTTGTAATCGACCTTTTTTCTCAGCAGATATTTGTCGACATTAAATCAGTGGGACAAACACAGGTTTAACCAATAACAAACATGTTTCCTGTATTTTCTGGATGCGTTTCAGTGAAGTGACTGAGAGATAATTACACTGTATGGTCATCTCACATGCAGATGCCTTGAAAATACTGAGACGTTACAGTATGTGGTTGTGTTTCTGGTCGTAGGAGGAGAGTTCCTCAGACGATTTGCCCGTGTGTCCGGCGGCGGCAGCAGCAGCAGCAGCAGCAGCAGCGGCGGTCAGTGGAAATGTGCGTTCTGCTTAACGCGAGACGGTAAAGCGGTCAAGATTCAGAGGACGATATTCAGCGAGTGTTTCTACGTCATGGCCATGGATGAACTGAGCCGAGTCACCGGTGACAAGGACATGCAGGTGTGAACAGTGAAGACATACAATCATTGTCTCAGTATTATTTATGGTATGTTATGTATTCATGCCCTTCTCTTCCATAACTTTATTTATTCAGCACCTTTTTAAAAACCGATTGCTTGCACTGATCAGATTAATGAAAGACAAACAAGACGACAAGACAAGAAACCAAACAAAAGTAACGACATCAAGGAATAAAATGAATATTAATGATGGTCATAAAAGATAAAAGAAAGGTTTAAAATTATACAAACTGTCACTATTAAGAGTCAGGATAAATAAATAAGAATAAATAATTTGTGTAACCCCATAACTATTTTCCTAGCATATTCAGTGGTTGCATAATTAGACACGGAAAATATGAATAGAAAAATGATTTTAATGATGTGGAAAACATTATTTCTTCTAAATCAGCTGTGTCCAAACTTCTTTTCTATTTTTTATTAGAAAAAATATTTATATATTTTTATTTTTTTTCAAATTTTTTTCACATAACAAACTTTATTTTCATTGTCACAATTATCAGTTAGAAATGGCAGTGTGACCAAATCTAGGCCACACAAGAGTGAACAAAAAACAATCCAGCCTTCCAGAACTGCCAGAGTCAGATAACATAGTAACATAAAGTCGATGATGAAGTTGAGCACAACTTCTTATCAGCTGCCTGGACCAGTTTTATTGTCCCAGTCCGTCCTGAGCCATAAATGATACTTTATAAAACCGAAGCTGAAGACCATATAAAGTCTGGGCCTGACTTTGAACACGCCTGCTCTAATGTAGTGGAATTTAAAGTCAATGAAGTATCTAAAATTTAATGCGTGAAGTAATTTTTTTTTCAATATTGGAGGTAACATTTGGAATAATACGACTTTTAGGAAATATGAAGTTAATTCACCACCTGAAATGTAAAACATAAGCCAGGTCGTCCCTGCGTCAGGTCTTTGTCTTGACTTGATCTCACTCTCCTGCTCTGGTCTTGAATACAAGACAAAAAAAACATTTTTCAAACCTTCCGCTCTTGCGTCGTGTGTTTCTAGCTGGAGGCTGAACAGATGATGGAGCAGCTGGTTTACTGGGTCCGAGTGGACGGGTCCGGCCTGGGCCGACCCCGGCTCCCCGGTGATGTTCCCGCCAACAGCATGGCAGTTCCCATGATGCTCTTGTGTCTGGTGCAACAGCTCACTGAAGGCCGCGGTCCAGAGGTCGCGCAGAGATACAGGGAGCTGGGCAGCTGGTGCGTCCAGCAGATTCTGCAGCACATCCAGGTACAGACACATGGGGTCCACAGGTCTCAAACCCGTGGCCCGCAGGCCAAATGCAGCCCCCAAATTTAAGTGGCCTCAAGCTATAATGAGAACTGGCCTATGACGTCCTATTCCCTCTATGGAAAAGCTTTGATTATGTTACGTGACATTATGTTTTAATGTTTTGTTAACGCTTTCACTCACTGTGACACTGTAGCAGGAGCTGAAAATCTGTTTGTCTTGCTACAGAGGGACGGCACAGCGATTTTAGAGAACGTGTCCCTGGACGCAGCAGAACTGCCGGGTTGCCAGGGGCGACAGCAAAACCCAGGTAAACACTTGACTCTCTTCAGTCAGCCAGATAATCGCAGAAAGAGCACATAGAGAGAGATCTCGCAGCTGCTTACTTCAGCATTTTCCCTCCCTGTGACTGACTCAGGTCATGCACTGGAAGCGGGCTGGTTCCTGCTTCAGTACAGCGCAGAGTGGGGCGACAAGGAGCTCCAGAAAACTGCCATCGACAAGTTTGTGGAGCTGCCTTATCGATGCGGCTGGGACAAAGAGCACGGTGGCCTCTTCTACTTCCTGGATGTGGATGGTCACTGCCCCACACAGGTGAATAATTCACGACAGGAACCACGTGATGGGATTTCCTGTAGATGGTGGATGATTTTGCATTTTTCTACACAGTGGATATTGTCTGTATTTGGCTGATCACTGTGTTTCCTTGTGTCTGAGCAGTTGGAGTGGAATATGAAGCTGTGGTGGCCTCACTGTGAGGCCCTCATCGCCTTCCTCATGGCCTACAGTCAAACCAAAAAGCCCGAGCTGCTGGACAGATTCTCTCAAGTTTACAAATACACTTTCAGCCACGTGAGTGTTTACTGCTGCGACAGCGAGGCACATTACTCACGTGTTCTCTACACCAGATATTTTCCTCCCACAGCTTTAGTAGTAGGTCAAAATTGAAGATTTCTTTTCTTAAGTCAGAAATTTTATGAGAATAAAGTCGTTACATTATGAGAATAAAGTCAGAATATTATGAGAATAAAGTCAGAATATTATGAGAATAAAGTCACAATATTATGAGAATAAAGTTGTAATATTATGAGAATAGAGTCATATTATCAGAATAAAGTCATAATATTATGAGAATAAAGTCAAAATATTATGAGAATAAAGTCATATTATGAGAATAAAGTCACAATATTATGAGAAAAAAAGTCATATTATGAGAATAAAGTCATTATATTATGAGAATCAAGTCATAATCTTTTGAGAATAAAGTTGTGACATTATCGTGTTTCTGTGCAGTTTCCTGATGCTCAAAGCGGTGAGTGGTTTGGCTACTTGACACAAGACGGGAAAGTGGCACTGGATTTTAAAGGAGGCCCCTTTAAAGGTAAGAACATACATTTTGTTTAGTTGTATTATGGCTTTGGACACATGGTGTAGATTTCTTTGGTGTTGGGCAAACAAGTTACATTGTTAATATCCATTATATAGCTTTGTTTTGTGCTTGGTATTGTTTTTTCATTCATCATTTACATTTTATCATTCACCAGCATAAACTTATATGGCCATAAGGAAGGCTTTTGTCTCATCTGTTTAAAAAACAGTAAAATATCAGAAGATCTAGCAGAAGAAGAAGAAGAAACTAAAAGAATTTTCAAAATTACATACATGTTACAAAGAGCTTCATGACAGGTTATAAAATATCAGCAAAATAAATGAAATCGTCACAATTTTGAGGGAATAGTTTATGCATTGAACCAATACGGTGTCATGAGGGCAGAAATACAGAATTATAACTCAAATACAATAAGAGACCTCTGCCCGAGCATCTCCTTTAATAAAGCCATGTATTTTAATTTCTCAGTGTTGCCAATATAATTGAAGTTATTTTCTTAAGTCTTGTTCTTTGATAAAATTCTCTTCCTTTCTGCAGGATTCTTCCATGTTCCTCGCTGCCTGTACATGTGTGAGCGCATCCTGGACGATCTACTGGCCAGCGAGAACTGAGAAACGTGGACATTCATTTTGATTTGTTTTGTGGATTCTGTTTACTAAATCAAACCATAATACTAATAATCAATCAATTTTCACATATGCATTATTGTAAATTTACTGGTGTCACATCAAAAAAACGTCCATGTGTATAATTTGTACACATACAGTATCAAAGCACAGCTGCTGCAAAGAAACACTGTTCAATCACTGGTCAATCACTGGCACCAGAGGCAGATTGTGTTCATCTTGATTTAAGACACTGTTCTAAATCATGTTGTCCACAACTCTGCACCCACCTGACGTCTCACTGACACTTTTTCTCTCTACGTTGCTAAAACGTCCATATGACAGGAGACTTACCCAATGTGTCAGCCCTGCGTCAGAGCCAAAAGTCACACTAGACAATTCACACTAACGGCGACATCTACAGTATTTGGAAGTCACTGCTTCAGCTGGCAGCAGACTGGACCAAGCTCTGCACTAGTGTTGACACTGCTGACCTGTGATGTCGCCTCCTCGTCACACAGAAACACAAAAATAGTAGCACTAAAACCACTGTGCCTTCTTACACAAGCCCCGGAACTGATCTTCACATCTTATCCGTTCCACTTAGAATCTGTTGACTTTTTAACAGGCCAGTAAATGAATTGTACATTGAAATGTTACTGCGGATGATTTAGATGTGCAATCTGACTTGAAGCATTAAATAGAGCTGTATTAATGAACTATAAAGTTCAAAACTATGTTCAAGTTTACAGAACACTTTATTACATTGATGGTATTTTGGTTTCAAACATTTTGGCTGGACCACACAACTTTAAAGGGCTTTTTGAGGCTGGAAAAATGTGTATTTGTTACCTCTTTAGGACCATTTTCTGGTATAAATACTGACCTTGTCAGGACACATATAGTCCTCATGGAGACCAAAACCTGGTCCTAATGAAGCAGATGGAACTGGTTATATTTAGGGCTTAGATTTGAGTTGTGGTGAAAGTTAAGGTTAGTGATGAATGATGCTTTGTTTAAGCTGTCACAAACCTGCGTGTTTGTGTGAGGACCAAAAAACAAATAAATCATAGCAAGTGAGGACATTTGGGGAAATTGGGGACATTTTGTCAGGTCCTCACATGTTTTTGAGAGTTGTTAAGGTTAGGGTAAGGGACTAGGTAATGAGGGTTGTGGTATTGTGGACCTTATAAAACGAATATAGATAGATATGTTAGAAAATTATGAGGTGATCATGTGACCCCCAGCTCGCGACGTTTTTGCGTGCTACATTCCTGAATAAATTGTAATAAAAAGTGATACCAGAGAGTGTTTCTTACTTTGTGGAACCAAACGCGTGAATGAAAACAAGATTTAAAAGTAGGATTTAGAGAGTAAATAACAATGGTTGTATTGTTTTCTCTGATTCAATATCGATCGCCTCATACTCCAGCACAGTAGGTGGCAGTAGTCAATACCCAGTTTTGCCAACTGCCAATAAAGGAAATACTCGTAGAAGGCAAACGGAAGCCGAGTGGGGGGTTTGTTTTGTTTTGTTTTTAAGAACGGGAACAAGTACCGCCCATTTCTAAATTATTGTATTTTTTAAAAAATACACAAGTACATTCAAGTTTTTATGTGAACTCGCGGTCTCCGCAGTGCAGCCACTTTGTGTGGCATACTACGGAAGCTGAGAGGTGCCGTTTAGTGAAGTGACGGGAAGCGAAAGAGCCACCGTTCGTTTTTTTATTTTTGTTTTATTTATTTTTAGCGATAACACAATTTAAATGAAGAAAATGGACACTTCACAGAGCTTTGCCGTGTACTATGCGGGCGGGAGTAACGTCATCTTGCGGGCTTTGACGTTACTGTCTCCAGTTTTCGTGTGTAAACACTGATATTAGCATTAGCTTGTGCCATTGGCTTTCCTCCATTTTCAGAATATTGAAGTATTCCTGAAGCAGAGCGATGGAAAGTGGTCACAGGTACGGATATGGTCGTCTTTATAACATTTCAATACAATGTAGATTCATTTAAGTTCAAACTTTATTCAACTTCACGCAACTACTTGTGTGTAACATCATTAGTAATCACACGTATTCAAACAACTGTTTCAGACAAGAGTTTCTCAACGTTAAGTTCATTACATAGTTACTAAAATCGAAGGATAGCAGCAGGGAGCAATGAACTGTAAATGTTTGAATTAGTATATAATATGTTTAGTTATGTGAACATTAAAAGTAAGTACATGTAGGCAGTGAAATATAATCAAATAATAATACCTACTAAGTAATAACCATTTAATGTCTGAAGGTGTTGAATGAATTGATAACAACTGCAGTTAGGGTTAAACTGACAACCTTGGGGTGTGTGGAAAAAATCTGAACTATCACTTTACATCACACTGTCAGACAGACTGTGACAACTACTGCATAAAGACATAACCTTGTGTTTTTGCAAAGTGAATGCATTGTGCAAATAGTTTTGCTTTTATAAAAAAATAGAATTGCTTTTGCCTCAGATTTGTGAAATGTGTCTTTGTTTCATAAGTGTTTGTTGATTTCTGTCCATAAATAATTATAAAAAACACAATGTACTGGTTCTCCAACTTTAATTTAGGGGGCATAACTAATAACCTGACATTCAGTCACAATAATTAACAATATTGATATAGATTTGAAACTTTTTTTTTAATCACCTAACCCTACCTGTGTTGTTGTGATTTCAATGCTTAACTGGAAAGAAAAATCCCCAGGATAAGACACATGTACAAACTTAAATGCATATTTTTCTTCTAAACTGTGTTGTTGTTTTTTGTCTTTCAGTGAGAGCAGTGTCTACTACCAGGCAGTACCTGCTTTTGGAGCTGATGGAAAGAACGTCTTGAAATTAATTCCTGTAAAGATGGTCAATGGACAATTTTTTCAGGCGCAAATAAGCAAACCTAGAATGGAATCTACAACACAGAGTTTTATGAGAGTTTCCTCCACACCTCACCAGATGAAGACGGCAGTAACTCCCTCTGCCACAGAGCAAACTGTCACCAAGAAGTTGACCGTTATGAAGGGTTTTCCTAGTCAAGTAGGATTAGTTCCTAGTAATTTAGTGAGCAATCCTCCACCACAGCAACAGACAGTCTATGTTACAGCACCATTTGCAACAAACAGTCCAGGTAGACCACGTCAGCTGCCAGTGACAGTGAAATCTCCCGTCCTCCCCAGAGGACAGCTCATTCAGATTCCCCCAAATGCACAAGTACGAACAGTACCAGCGTCAGAACTTCCTGTGGGTGTCAAAAAACAGATTTTTAAATCATCAGTCAAAGGTTCAGATGAACCCACTGTGATCTATGTGTCACCGGTCACCACCGTGATTCAAGCTGCTGCTCCAGCACAAGACTCAGCACTTCATACACTCAAGCCACCTCTGAAATTGATTCCCAAAGCCTCAAACAGGCCCAACGGCCCAACAAGGTGGGTGATTGAAGAAGAGGGCTGCACAAAGGCTCAGAGTCACAATCCTCCCAGTGCTCCTCTTATTCCACACATTCTAAACGCTGTGAAAAAGACAGAAAAAGCTGGCCAGCAGCACTGTGAGGTCAACAACGGAGCAGCTTCTGAGTCGAGTTTGGGCAAAAGTAGCTGTGACGCGTTGGTCATGTGCAACGGGAAGATGTTTTTTGTGGCTGAAAAACGCAGCCTGCCAGACGAAATGGGGGAAAGCAAGTTGAACAAAACCGTTGACTCGACCGTCCAACAAACTGTGGAGCAAGCTACATCTCAAACCTGCCAGAACATGAGCGTCATCACTCCACATGAAGTGATTGATCTGTGTGACGATGATGGTCAGGAGGACTCAATACCAATCTCCCATCAGGAGGACGACAACGTAATATTTGTGTCGTATATTCCACCCAAGTCTGAGGCAAGGTCAGTGCAAGCTTCACGTCGATCGGACAAGATGAACACAAGCCACTCGGACAGCGTTAGTGGGGGCGCAGGAGAAGTGAGCACTGAAGTGAGCAAGGTGACCGAGAACAAGGAGTCAAACGTGATGACTCAGCACAGCACCTCCACCTTACAGCTGGGGGAAATGAGAGACGAGGTAGAAGCAGGAACTCCAGCAGATCTCAGCAACTGTGACGGCAGCAGTGCAACGCACACACAGGACGAGGTGAGGCCACGTCTAATGCCACAATGCTTATATGTAATATGTCTTTGTCTGTTAATTACATAACTGTCCAATGGTTTATCTGGAGGGGGCCAACCTGAATAAGTGACTCACCCGAGTACCAGTGTGTGCAGTTCCAACTTTGACATTGTTTAGATATGAAATGTAACAGATATCAGTAGAAAGGCGACACAAAAAACAACACAAAATTCACCAAACAATAGGCACATATGGAACAGGGACAGCATGGGTAATTATATCCTCACTGATATTTCAACAACTTCTCATTTTTCAGCTTCTAAAATGTGAATTTTTTTTAGAGAGTTCATTGAACTTCTTTGAGGATGATTTTCTTCTCACATTTTATGGATCAAACAAAACAATCATGGGTTGCAGCCTTCCTAAGTTCACATACCAAATATGTCTATGGACAAACAGATCATGTACATATTTTCACAGTTCCTCAGGGCCTATGTGTTAGTAACTGCTGATTACTGTGTTACTGTGGTGCATGAACTGTGTATTACATCATACGTCTCTACGCACTTGATAACTAGAGTGACACGACTGAAAACGACTGTGTCATTGCAAACAAAAAAGATGACAACAACATATGTTTTTAAAATGCATGATTGACATTGACCTTATAGGATAGGTTCTAGCTATATATTTTATATCCGAATGAGAGCTGAGGAAGTCCGTTAATCTATTTGAGCTGTTTTAATTCAACCATGAGTTGTTCAAAAAAAAAGTCCACATGTCAATACTTGCTACAAAAAAAAAAATCTCTTTGTTGCCAAACGGATGATGTTTTTGGCCCAAGCCCGTCTTCAAACATTACTATTTAACCAGTGAAGTACACACTTTTTAATTCATCCTTGAGCAAATACTGTGTTTGTGTGTTTTTATGTATTGGCTGTATTTTGTGTTTCTCACTCACAGAGCTCTTTAAGCCCTGACGAGCGTGAGATGGCCGACCATCAGCTGAGGAAGATGTTTGAGATTAGATCTGATGTGAAGATTCACCTCCAGAGGATCGACGAAGCTCCAGCTGAACTGGTCCTCACAGAGTCCGTAAGCTCAGAGTCGGATCACCAGAGCCAGGAGAGCGACACCTGCAGATCAGGGAAAGGAGTAACTCAAGAGGATCAGTCAGCAGATATCACTCCTCTACAACATTCCCCTTTTAAACTGAATTCACACTCTCTCCCTGCTGTGGAGAATTGCCCTTCAGGTGCAGTCACAGAAACTTTGTGTGGTGTTGGAAATGCACCTGTGATCAACTACGTGGAACCTATCGATGAGGATTTCCTCATCAGTTCAAACGAGGACACAGCAGACCAGGGACAGGCGCAGAATACAAATACAAGGAGAATAGTAAGGACACGAAAACGCACCATGTGTCCATGCTGCATCCCTGGTTCTCTGGAGCCAGCAATGAAATACAAGGTAGACGATCTGGGGAAGTGGACATGCGGGACGCAGCAGACGGGTAAAAAAGGGACACAAAAAAAGACGGCCAGAAAAGGTGGGACGACACCTGGAAACGGCTTCATAACAAGCCGGAGCAAACAGGTTACAGTCCGAGACGGTTTGTCCACAGCATCGATGCACTCAGAACTGAAAAGTCATAAACACATGAAAAGAGTCAAATAGATTAAAAAGAAGAACAGAATAAGGTGAAACAAGTACATTATATGGTTGTTTTCTTTAGTCTTTCACTACATTTAGCATCTGAAATGTTGCGTCACTACCTCTTCCTTTTCCCTTTGTCACAGTTTACACTCTATTAATGCTCACTAATAAATATTCTAACAAATTAAAAGGTCCTATTTTTCAAGCTGCGTAGCTGTGTCATTTTCCAGGGTTTTTATTCTTTGTGATATTTTATTCTGGCTATAGTTTTTCTTCGTGAATAATGATGATGTTACATTGTTAATAATAATGATAATACATTGTTAGGACCTGTTGAATTTTTCTTCTGAAAGGATCACATTTTTGGGGCACTAAATGTTGAAAATTAACAAAAATTGGCACACAGTCAGAACTGGCAAAACATTTATAATAGAATTACGCTAATGTGTAAAAGTAGCGCCCCAACAATGCTGCTTACAGCTTTAGATTATATATATATTTGTCAAACAATACTATCAAACCTGACTGACCACAGGCAGGGAGAGGACGTGTTTTAAAAAGTGATTGTATAAATTAAACATAACATTAATTATATGAGTTATTAATGGTGGAGACTAATGCCCCCATGGCAGCTAATACACTGCCGAAGAAGCAGTACATATAGCCCACAATTATAGAAATGCAATACCAACTCCAAACGGTGGGAGGCAGCAAAGTTCCACGTGTGCCTGAAACTAGAATAACTGATTGTGTTGTGATTGTGATATGCGACACAGGTGTGAGGACAAGGTGTTTGTAATGAACTTGGTGCTGATGAGCACAGTGAAACCATGACTGCATCTGCGAGTAAGAATATGTTCACTGCTTCATCTCAAAAACAAACTAAACTCTCCCAGGGTGAACCCTTATTTTCCCCTGTAACCTAGAAAGCTAAAGGAAACTTGAAACTCATTCAGAAAACGAAACTGAACCCAGTAGGTAATTGGGATATTTAAATGTAGGGTGTGGATCAGTCTGTGTTTATTACTCTGTAGTATTGCCAAATCGTTGTTAAAGAGTTGGAGAACTATTTAATTTGCCACTGTAGTTATAATTATTAACCGGATTGACCTGCTGCTGCTGCAGAGGAGTCTGTGTAGCAGGCTGGCGTGCAAACAAACACATTTCTGAGCCATAACTTGACCCAGCTGTGGTTTGCCACACATGCTCTTGTTGATCATCTTTAGACGTACTGAATCACAGTCCACCGGCTACATACTGTACACATTTACATGTTTGTGTGTGGTGTGGTAGTGATGACATCACTGAGATGGACACTCCTCTCACTGAAATCTCCTCCTTCTTCTGTATAATATCGAAATAACTGCTTTCTCTTGGTCTGAAAACAGACTTTTCCAACTGTGCTTTTGTAAACCGCTCGTTTTCCAAACCAAATTTCATCGAGAAAATCCACTATTTTACACCACAGCACAAAGTGGGTGTTGATACGATCCACTGCTTGTGTTATTTTGTGACTTCACTATTTAAAGACCCTTCTTGTTTGGGTTTGAAGTGACACAAGTGTTACCAAGGCAAGGCAGCTGTAGGGGCCAGCGAGCTCCTGTGTCAGCGTGAGCTTGAAAACACTGATTTGCTCAATGGAATATGGTGCAGGAGACGGAGCAGTTTACAAAGTGAAATGTTCCAGGTGGAAAAACAATGTCTTAACAGTGAAGTAAAGCAGCAAACATAACATCCACTGGTGTAGCGTTTATAAAGAAATGTGCCTGTACCTCATTCTTTACTTCAAAAAGTGATTCTATAAATCTTATATCATACATAACATTCATTATATGAATAATGAATTCTCCGTCCAGGTGGTGACTAATGACCCCATAGCAGCTAATACACTGGCTGTAGTGGCATTCCAACTACAAACATGGCCACTTGAGGGAATCTGACACTTTATTAACTAACAAATCTTTTAAAAAACAACAACAACTACAAAAGACTTAAAACGAGCTTGAGCAAAAGGACTTCCCTGATCCTAATTCCCTGCCACTGTGTCTCCCTCATCAACCTTTGTGTGACTAATTCACCACCTATGCCCACAGGTGTGCAAGTAACCCATAGCAACCACAGTGCCTCACCACTGACACACCCACATTCATTCACACAAGCACAAACACATCCAAATTGGCTACAACCCTGGAAAAGAAGCAGAAGCTATAGCCCACACTTCCTTATAGACGTGTAATGCCAACTCCAAACGATAGGAGGCAGCAATGTACCGAAAGTGTGTCTCGCGTGCCGGAAACTAGAATAACAGCCTTGATGTAGTAGTAGTAGTCGTCTTCCCAGACGGAGCGAGATCCGGTCGTTTCATCGAGGTAGGATCAATTCTACATACTTGTGTTTAATGACATTCATTACAATTATGTCGTGTAGTTTCACGTCAGTAACACGGTGTCGGTTGTTGTCCGTAGTTTCGTTGAAGATGTGTAGATGCGTTTGTCTTCAGTTGCGACACATGTGTGAGGACGAGGTGTTTGTAATGAACTCTGAGGAGACACGGGATTTAAACTCGACATTTAAACCTGCAAAAATCATAATATGTCATTATAAAGAGACAACATGGTGTCGCTGTGACGCGGGAGGCGTGGGAATGATAAAGCTGTGGTCGTAAGGTTTAAAAACCTAAATAAATAAATCCTCTCCTGAACAGTGTTTATGTAAACAGAACGGTGTACCTAATAAAGTGGCCTATGACGATGTACAGCGTTTTTGTTTTTGTCAGCTATTAAAGAAAGACTGCACATAGTCATAGGCCACTTTATTAGGTACACCTTGTTGGACTAGCTTTGTCCTTTAAAAACCGCTGCATTCATTTTATTGATGTATTTGTTTTTGAGGTGCTGACTAGCACGGTGAAAACACGATTATCATCTATATTCACTGCTTCATCTCTCTCTCAAAACAGCTTGACTTCACAAAAACCCAAACTAAACTGTAACGTCAGGACAGGGTGAACCCTGCTTTCCTCCTTAAACATTGGAAGTTAAAGGTAACTAACAAAACTGAAAGTGAAACCAGTGTTTGACGAGATATTTAAATGTTGGGTGAGGTTCACTCATTCAAAGCAGAGGTGATTTCTTTATCAGTCTGTGTTCATTTCCAAGTAGTATGTGTTCATTGTGTGCTACTGTAAAAACAGATGCGGGTCCTCGTATAAATACAAAAAGCTAAATCTTCAGAGTGAAAAACAGATGAAAAAGGTTTAATTCCTTCGAACTGTGTATGAGATTAAGTCCTATTCCCAGATTGTGTTATCATTGTATCAGTTTTTTGTCAGGATATAATTAATGTGAACTGGTTCTATTATTTTCTTTTTCTAAAGAAAAAAAGAATCTATTGTGTGTGTTTTAAACAGGGAAAAACATAGAACATGGATTCCGTCAACAGGCTGGAAGTCTACATCCCAGTGGAGGCGGAGGTGAAAAACATCCCTCTGTGCAGTTTACCCTCCAAAGTGCTCAGAAAGATGGGCCTCCCCCTAACTGACATCCAGGGTTTCAAGAACCTCAGCAGCTCCCCAGAGGGCATATGGATCTGTCCAGCAGTCGTACGGAGGAAAGGTCACAAACAGGCCTCACCCTCGCTGCTGGCCTCACAGGTCCAAATGACACCGGGTCCTTTGCGGATGTCTTTTGTTTCCTCTAACAAGGCTGCGTACAAAGTGCTGAGGCAGATCTCCGGGACAGACCTTGAGGCCTCGCTGCCTCAAGGCTCGGCACCACAGACCTACGGATCCGCTGTGGTCATCTACCGCGGACACATTTACCTGTCCATGAGGAAGCACGATCCAAGTCTCTCTGACGGCTCTTCAGCGCCTTCCACATCATCATCATCATCATCGAAAAGACAGAAAAAGGTAATGTGATGGATCAGATGATGATGTCACACCAGGTGAAACATGGTGGGTTGAAGCAAACTCACTGTCCAGTAGAGCTGAAACAACCGATTATTAATCCATATTTAAAGTAATCGTCAACTATTTTGATAGTCGATTCATCAGTTTGAAGCTTTTTTCATTATTATTTATTATTAAAACAACATTTCTTAACTGAATAATTTCTAGTTTCTTTCCGTGTCACAAAAAAAAAATCATTAAAAACTGAATCATTTTGGTTTGTGGACAAAACAAGACATTATAGAATCATCATTTCCGGGTTTGATTTTTTTACGTTTTCTCACATTTTACGGACCAAACAATTACTCGATTAATCAACAGAGTAATCGGTTATAAAAATAGTGGTTAGGTTGCAGCTCATCTGACCAGAAAAGACGCTTTCCTCACTATTATAAATATTCTCTGTTGACACTTACACATTGAACCTGATCAATAAAACACGCAAAATTAATTATAAAAGTGAGTGGTGCAGAAGATGTAGACGCATCTAAGGTGGAAGTCTCCACCCAAATATAAAATGACTCCAAACTATTATAGTCACAGAAATAGCATCACGATAAGATGTAATAAGATTAAGATCAAATGAAATCTGTTTTAAATCTGTACAAAAATGATACAATTCAATCACAATAATCAAAGAGTGACACTGTAAATAAACAGGAAACAGTTTGTCTGCTCTGTAGATCGGATTTGTGTTGGCATTACTTTGATTCATCAGATCTTTAGATATCTTGGTGAATCTATAGCTTCAGGTTTGGAAGGTAAAACACCAGTTTGTCACAAACTACGTCACCTTGTGTGATGATACAGCCTTAAAAACAGGACTGAGCAATTTAAAACAGAATCTCTGTGATTTTGTAGCTATGAAAAACTGGATTTAAAAGGAAATGTGTTATACAAGAGGCCTGTAAGGATTAAGTGATTACTAAATGAATTGTTAACTGTAATAGATTATTGTGTTTTTTCAATCATCAAACCAGGTTTTCAGATTTTTCAGCTTCTTAAATGTGAATATTTCTGTTTTCTTTGCTCCATATAACAAAGAAATCATTGAAACTGAATCATTTTGCTTTGTGGACATTTTTCAACAGTTTCTGACGTTTTACAGACCAAACATCTTAATCTTTAGTTGCTGCCCTATACATCTTTGAAAAAGACACTGCATTTATTCGATAAAGATCAAGTGTGTGACAAAACATCATGGTGCTAGAAGTCACTGGCCCAAAACATCGTGTCCTAAGGCTTAAAGGCTGCAAAATGAATCGGTTGTACTCTTCATATGATTTTATTATTTCTGTTATTAAAATGTGTCTCGTATCATGTGTCACTGCTGTGAGCGTCACATGTTTATACTGTTTGTCTTACAGCAGCTGCAGAACGAAAACAGGAGAAAGAAGAAGAAGAAACGCTCCTCCTGTAAAGACAGCGAGAAAGACGACGTGTCCTCAACCGCGTCCGCTCGTCCCGTCCCTCTGGCCACTCACGGCGAGCACAGTGTGGACAGCCGCCGTCACACAGATGCAAGGGGACAGCAGGAGACACAGGAGACATCATCGTCATCATCATCATCATCAGCCGGGCGGCTGCTTGTGCTGCTGAAGAATCCAGTCGGGTTTGAGCCTGTAGGGGGCAGCAGTGACAGACATGAATGTGAGACGCAGGACCTGGATGGTGGAGACGCTGAGAGCAGCAGCAGCAGCAGCAGCCAGAGCGGCGCGAGGACAGAGCCGCTGTCTGTAGCTCGCGGCTCTGCGTCACTGGCAAAGGAGTACGATGATTTGGCACAAGAGGAGAAGATCGCTAAGATGAAAGCCAGACTCCGTCAGAACGAAGCCGCTTTCAACAACCTGCATTCTGCACGCTGACTGCCCCGAGCAGCTGCAATTCAGCTTGTGGATTTGGGTCAGTGGGGTCATGAGGTACTTGTTCACAATCAGTGTGTGACATGCTCAATCCTGGTCCAATGTTTTAGACGTTCCCTTGCTCCAACGCACCTTAAATCACTGTATTTGTCAGTGAACAAAGTGACAAACTTCACTTTCCACAAGACAAAATCTATCTCATCTAGAATTACTTTCACACTTTTATGACTGTGGGAAAAAGATATATGACGTAAGTAAGCCTTCGTAATGTTGTGATAAACGTTTATTTCATTCAGACCTGATAAGATTCACTAACTGCAGTGCGTTGTTTTAAGTTCTGATTCTGCCTCTCTCGTGTCGGCCCGTGCATGTATAAGTGCCTTATACTGTCCCACTGTAAGAATCACGAACTGTCCCCCAGAGATTTTAGAGGCGGATGAAATATAATTTCTATGTTAATGCTGTGACGTGAACCCTGTAAACAGAGAACGTACACGAGTGTGTGACTCACGAGAAGACAGGTGGAGTGAGGCTGTGTCCTATAACACTGATGTAACCGTCTTTATCTCTGCAGACGACTTACTGTGGCTTCATTTGGGTTGAATGTATAACGTATGCTCTTAGTTAATTAACCCTGTTTGCACTGTAGTCTTTCTGTGACAGTGGTGGCATTTTTTATGTATTATTCTATCTTGTTCATTTCTGCATTAAAGAAACGTTAAATGCTAGTTTTCACTTGTCATGAGTTTATTTCCTCTGCACACTGCAAAAAAAAAAGGCAAGAAAATATAACCACTGTTAAGGGAAAATGTCTTGTTTCAAGCTGAATTATCTGCCAATGCAGATAAAAATATTATTAAATTATCTTAGGTATCTTCAACCAGTAATAAGTAAATAAGTCCAAAAAAATAGTATGACTAGATAAATACACTGAATTCAAGTCTTTTATACTAGTAGATATTTTCTTTTTTTTTTGAGCAGCTGCGCATGTTAACTCTTACTGGTTAAACTGGTTAAACTGGACCAATCAACTCTGAAACACTTGCTACTCCAGCAATATTAAAGTAATAGTCCAGTGTGGTAGTGATGATGATGATGATGATGATGAGGTAGTAACACATTCTCAGGTCTGACATCACTGAGCGCCAACCTGTGACGTGGACACTCCCCTCACTGAAATCTCCTCCTCCTTCTGTGTAATATCTAAATAACTGCTTTCTCTTGGTCTGAAAACTGTGCTTTTGTAAACCGCTCGTTCTCCAAACCAAAGTCCATCGAGAAAATCCACTATTTTACACCACAGCACAAAGTGGGTGTTGATGCGATCCACTGCTTGTGTTATTTTGTGACTTCACTATTTAAAAACCCTTCTTGTTTGGGTTTGAAGTGACACAAGTGTTACCAAGGCAAGGCAGCTGTAGGGGCCAGCGAGCTCCTGTGTCAGCGTGAGCTTGAAAACACTGATTTGCTCAATGGAATATGGTGCAGGAGACGGAGCAGTTTACAAAGTGAAATGTTCCAGGTGGAAAAACAATGTCTTAACAGTGAAGTAAAGCAGCAAACACAACATCCACTGGTGTAGAGTTTATAAAGAAATGTGTCCGTACCTCATTCTGCCACATTTACAGAAAACTCAACTTCTACTTTAAGGTTTAAGACGTTAAAATACACTGGTGTAAACTGGTCGAGTAAAGTCAGCTACAGACTTTTCACAGGAGACAGATTTATTCCCAATAAGATCATTTGCTCTCTCGTCATCCTCCTCTTCCTCACGTATACTTCACACACTGGTATAGTGACATTAGATCAAGATGGAGCGAGCGATAAGGAGACCCTAACTATTATTATTATTAGGGCCCGAGCCATGAATGGCAGGGGCCGAAACGGCTCCTGGCACGAATTTGTGTGAGGAGCCTGTTGTTATCCTTCAGATTATTGTTATATCTGTGGATTTGTGGTCATTTTTGAGGAGGTTAACGTGCATAAAAACGCTTGAAACTTGGCGTGGAGGTCAGGTCTGGTGAAATAGGCATAGTTCCCGGACCCGTGCGTTGCTCAAGGGCTCTACAGCGCCCCCTAAGGTGAAAACAGAGACAAAATTCCTGAATCTTGGTGGGGAGATGTTACAGACCGAGATGAACAAAAAAGTCGACTGTAACCATGGCCTCAACTCAACAGGAAGTCAGCCATTTTGAATTTTGGCGTCCATTTGCACTCGTCCGAGCGCGATTGTCGCACTGACGCACAAAAACGCGCCGATTTGTACTAGTTTAATTTATTATACTTCTCTTGTTATTTGTTCATTTTTCTACACTCTGGTTTATACAGTAGAACAGAATTTCAGATTTTATCACCAGAGAAAGCTCATGTACCACTCTTGGCACACGTTCCACAGTTTGAGAACCATGGTTTTAAGACGAGGCTTGGATAAAAGTCATGAACAAGTGACCTTGGAGACCTAAAACCTGGTCCTAATGAGTCAGAACCTCATTTCTGAGGAACTGTTTAAGTTTAAGGGTTAGGGATAAGGCTTTGTTCATACTGTCCCGATGAGTGGTGTCTGATGGGAGTTTTGCTGACGATACAGTTCACAGTACCTGAACCATGTGATCACAATATTAAAATGTCATTTCTGTATGAAAACTTGATTTGTTTCTCCACTTGTTATCAGACTAATGACAGTTATTGTGTCTGAATGCGGCGTGTCCTGCTCTCAGGGTCACTTTAGTCAATCCTTTGTTGTCCAAGAGAGAATGAAGTGAGTGTTGCACAGTTTTCAGCGTCTCTCTGTTCAACTTCACCGTGGTTTTGGAGGATGCGGTCTGTGCTGGCGTTTGGGATTTTGTCCTCCAAACAAAACAAAACAAAACAAAAAAACAGCCTCATTGTGTAACTCAGTGCAGAGCAACAGCAACACAAACTCCATTCTCCAAAGACTGAGAGCTGAATCAGCATCATTTCTCTTAATCTTAATCTTCCTGGAGTGACTGTGTGTGTGTGTGTGAGTGAGTATCCTGTTACAATCACAGCAGAACACGTACAGCTGCAGTGACAGTATGTTAAATTATCCACTGTGAGTTGTGGATTAGATAAGAGTGAGAGTGAAGGAGTGCTGTGCTCCTTCCCTCCTGCCGCCTCACTATAAGACTGCAGCTCTGCAGGAGACTCGGTCCACACAGACAGGATGATGCACTCACAGAGACACACGGTAAGACCTGCGTTCACCTCGTCTTCACTGACAGCAAGTAAACACTGTAAACAAGTGTTTATTCAGTGTGACAGACCGTGATGAGCACTTTTCCTGCTCGTCTCTGGTGAAACTTTGTTTTAATGGCTTCAAAAGTGTTCCTCCTCTTTCCTCGTGAAGCAGCTGCTTTGTGTGTTGTTTGTCCATTTGTCCTGATTTTGAGGGGAGAATGTGAGCACTTGTCCTTCACAGCGTCAGAGCTGCAACGGACGCTTGTTTTTTTTAAATCGATTCATCTGTCCATTATCTTCTCAATGTCAGAAAATGTCGATCGATGTTTCTCAGACCTGGAAAATGATGATGTTTTGTCCACAAACCAAAAATACTCGGCTTTAATGATTTGTTGGTCAAACGGAGCAAAGAAAGCAGAAAATATTCACATTTGAGAAGCTGAAAAATCAGAAAAGTTGTTTTTATTATTAAAAAAGAAACTGAATAATCAAATATCAAACCAGTGGACGATCACTTATTGATACTTTTTCTAACTTAAGTTAAGTTTATTGATACTTTTTAACAGCACACGCACAGTATTACACGGCATTTATCCTTCCTTATACTGTCACACATGCATTTACACACGAGCTGGGATTAGTTTGTTATTTTAAAGACAGTCTGGTTCACCTCCTTATCCACAGTCACCAACATGGAAAACAGTCATCATTTTTTACTAATATTAGTATTAAACATGAATTATTTACTGAAAACATCTCTGGATATGAATAAGAAAACATGGAACCATACAAACAAAGTGTTTATCACCCTTTATGAGAATAATATATTCTGTATGAGGTCACAGAGTGCTTGGAAACTTATAGTGTCTTTTCTAATATTGATCTAATTCTGAGAAACAGAGGTTTGATTAAAGTGTGTGCAGATTATTTCAGGACTAAAAGTTAAATTGCTGAATCGGGACGAGCCGATACAGGATCCAGATTTGGTATCAGTCCAATGCTGAGCATAACCACTGGACTCGGGTACTGGTAACATAAGAATGTGAAACCTGTCACGATCTATACTGTAAACCCTAAATATGACGTAAATGCTTCAGTAAACACAAGCAACATCGTGTAAAGAGAGATCAATGCTACTGTTATTATTATTATCATTATTATTATTATTATTATTATTATTATTATTATTATTATCATTATTATTATTATTATTATTATTATTATTATTATTATTATTATTATTATTATTATTATTATTATTATCATTATCATTATTATTATTATTATTATCATTATTATTGTTGTTATTTTTATTTTTTTTTAAATGGCTGGTTATGGCTTGGTTCTTTAAAAGGCCAAAAAACAATATTGGACTAACATCGGTATCAGTGGAGGTTAAAAGCTTTGATATCGGCCTATTGCTGAAAACATGCTCTGATAATATATGAGTTAATAAAACATCAGAGAATGGTTTCATTCATGAGTCTCAGAGGGAGAGCAATGATGTAGGAGGGATGTAAAGGTGGATGGATGGATGAACAGAGCTTCCTGAATACATGACTGTTCTTCTGCCATGATGGAGTGTTTGGTGTTGATGTTGACTTCTTCTTCTTCTTCTTCTTCAGGTGTTGTGTATTCAGATCTTGTGGCTGGTCTGCTGGCCTCTCTTCTCTGAAGCAGCCAAATTCCGCTGTGGCACCGATCTCCTCAGCGATCTTCTCTTTGTGTGCGGGGATCGTGGAATCTACTTCGGTGAGTCTGAGTCGTCGTCACGTGACGCGTGAAAATGATCTAACGTGACCAAAAGTGTGACATTGGCTGGATTTATCTGTTCCATCATCAGATGAATGATATTTAAAATCATGTGTAATATCAAACTTCCCTTTATTAACATCACATACTGTCAATGATCATGTTTCAAAGACATGACATATGATTATCAGTGCAGGACTCGTATCACACTTTGTTCCTGTTGATTCAGTCTGTATCAAACTTTAACTTATCAAAGCTTTTCATTTGAACTCAAATTACTTTCAGTTTAAAGAGATAGTTCAGGTCTTTTGAAGTGAGATTTCTTTTCACTCTGGGGAAACAAGAACTCAATTAAAAGGGTTTTGAAATCATGTTTGCTGCTTTATTGTACTATTAAACAGCCTCTTCTGTGGGTTAGGGTTAGTGAAATTCAGCGATTTTACATCACAGCAGTTGTTGTTCCCCTGCTGTAAGTTCAGTTGTTATTTTCTGATGTTTGTGAAATCCTTACTTCAAATTGACCTAAGTGACACAAACTTATCAAGCAAGGCAGTGGTGAACCAGCAACTCCTGTGTCCCCCGCACGGCTAAAAACACCCATTTTCTCTATGGGATTTGGTTTGAGTTGGAAAATTCTGTCTAACAGAGGAAATAAGTGGCAAACGTACTCTTAAGATAGTGTACAGTTCAGCTGGCTTTGATTTTATGAGGTTTTGTTAAGTGGTTGGACTAATATCTCTCCACAGTATGTTTGCAGTGGAGAGGTGGTTCCTTCTAATCTGAATTCATGGATTCTAACATCACATAGCTGTCATACGTCTTATATTTTTCATATTCTGTGCCTTTGTGTTTTATATTCCACCACAGTCTTGTTCTGTCTTTGTATGGATTTACACTATATGGACAAAAGTATTTGGCCACACCTGTTCTTTATTGAATTGGGACTGTTTCTCAGACTTTATTATTTTAACACTTCAGCATACGGAGACATGGTTCGACTTTGCATTTGGTGTGGAAGAACTTGACTGTCCTGACCTTTAACCCCATCGAGCACCTTTGAGATTGTGAGCCAGGTCTTCTCGTCCAACATCACCAGTGTGTGACCTCGTGAACAGACTGAATGGACACAAATTCACATAGAAACACTTCAAAATCTTGAGGAACATCTTCCAAAACAAGTGTGAAAGCTCTTCTAGCTGCAAAAGATGGGACCAACTCCATATTAAAGTACTGTATATGTATTTAAATACGTCATTACAGTCCCTGTTGGTGCAATGGTCAGACGTCCAAATACCTTTGTCCATGTAATGTATATAAAAAAGAAAACATGATAGTTTTTCCTGTAATATTTCAATATGTTCAGCCTGTAGCAGCAGCAGCAGCAGCAGGACTCTGATGTGTACCTGTGTGCCATTTCTTTATTTGCTGCTGCAGCACGTTGAATTATTTATATTTAGAACAGAGATGCAGATTTATGACATTTCTGATTGTGGATTTTAATCACCGTCTAAAAGTAAATAATAAACACGAATGACACCGATGGGACCAAATATTATCAGGGTTATTCCACCCTGAGTGCGTCGGGTCCTCTCTACAGCAGAGGTGTATATCACAGATACAGTCATGGTCATCGTGTCCGAAGGCAAACGCTTGTAGTTATTCTGAGCAACTTATCAACTCAACAACAAACTGTGTCCTGTTCATTACGGGACAATTAGCCACAACACAACCCTGTGCACTGCTGCAAGGCTTCTGCAGCAACACACTATCGTTATGCAATAATGGTTGAATCATCATTCACGTGATACAGACTTGCTTGCTTTCATTACTGCTTAATCCATCAATTATATTTGGTCCGTGACATGTAAGAAGATAGTGAAAAATGTTGATCATTGTTTCCCAAACCTCATCAGACAATCAGACATCAGTTAACACTCAAACCAATTAATCAATGATCAAAATAACTGGTGATTCATTCAGTAATAATGACTGATCGAGGAGTTGATGCAGCCTTAGATTCAGCATAGTTTGAAGAATCAGAATCAGAATCAGAATCAGAATCAGAATACTTTATTAATCCCAGGGGGAAATTGTTTTTGTTCCAGATGCTCCGTGCAGAAAAATAGAAATACAGCAGTGGAAACAAGGCATAAGATATAAATATAAAAACAGTCAAATCGGCAATAAGATGGAATGAAATAAAATATTAAAATAAAATAATAATAATACAATAATAAAGTAGAGAATCTGCAAATGTTTACAATATACTGAACATCTTTTTAATGTTTTAAAACAAACTCAAGGCTGTACCTGGAAGAGAAGGCGACAGTGAGGGATATTCAGCTGCAACTGCACCAATTTTACACACTGTACCTTTCACACCTTTTAGACTGAGAATTACCCAGAAGCCCTTTCACCTGATTACCTCTGCCTCTTATCCTGACCAAGGCCACCTTCCACCATCTGCTATCAGGCTGCTAACAGTCCGGCAGCAGAACACCGTGCCTCTCTGTGAATGATAGCTGTATTTCTTTTATATAACAGACACTATACGTGTTGTTATCTGAGCTGTGGGTCCAGTTTTTCAGCTTCAACACAAAGAACGAAGGTGCAGGGCCACAAAGAACGCGACTTTACGTTTTACAAGTATCTCAAATCACACTCTGGTGTATCAATGCTGAAGAGCCTAAAATGATTGTTGCCATTATGTAATATCAGCGTCAGTCGAATAACAATTTAAACCAGGGTCAAACTCAGCCACATACAGAACTATATGATCTTAAATGAGCCGGACCAGTAACATAATAGCATAACAACCTATAAAACGCCAAGAACTGCAAAGTGTTTCCCTCTGTTTGACATTTAATGACGTATCTTTTTACAAAAGATAAAACAAACAACCTGAAATTTCTTGAGGAGAAATAAGTGCAATTTCAAACAAGATCACAGTTGATGTGGAAATGCACAAACATTTAGTCGCAGGTGTCTGGAACTGAAAAACATGGTGTAAATATCACAAATATAAATATGTATTATATTATATCATTTAGAATATAATAGGTTGTATGTTTGACACCCCTGCATTAAACAATTAGTGGATTATTACTTCTTCAGTAAGTTATGTTTTTAGAAGTGTAATAAATACTCTTTATTTCTTTATTTCTTTATTTATGTAGATGACCTGTTTCATGTATATTTAGTTTAAACATTATTCATTTAGAATATATGAGCGCAGTGCAGACACAAAACGCAACAGACTTTTACTGAAGTTGAGCACGTTTGTGTCTCATTCATTGTTATTCAATTGTTACATTTAATAAGTTACATTGTTAGAAATGACACCAAATATAACAGATTTGAAGCTTTGAGTTTTTGATGCTCAGCACTTCAGTATTTTATGTTTAGTTACTTTGTTGTAAAGACTCTAAGAACAGCTGTGTACGTTTGGCTTAAATGTATCTGTCCGTGTGTGATGACCATTTATTAGAACGTATAAGTGCATTGGGGTTTGAGTTCCTTGCTCAGGAATCGCTGTCCAGCGATTTGAACTGTTGTCTTCCACTTGGCCGTGAGCTGCAGACACTGTCCCACTATCTGTCTCTGCTGTCTCTGCTGTCTGCATGGCTGCGTGACTTCAGGAGGACGCTCGAGTCATGGCCTCGAGCGTCCTGCAGCTTAAGAGAAGCTCCTTGTTTTTGACGGGAGTGTCTTGTTTTCCTCTCTCTGCAGGTAGAGGTACGTGGTCCGGTTACGGTGCTCGGCCCAGAGGGAAGGGCATAGTCGACCAGTGCTGCCGCCCGGGCGGCTGTGAGCTTCACCATCTGGAGAAGTACTGTGCCAAACCCAAGAGCCTGCTGATGACCACTGCTCCACCGACCACAACCACAGCTCCACCAACTACAACCACAGCTCCACCAACTACAACCACAGACTCCACCACTACAACCACAGCTCCACTGACCACAGTTTCACCAATTACAACCACAGCGGCACCAACCACGACACAGCCAGATGTGGTAAGAGGAAACCACAGCGGCACCAACCACGACACAGCCAGATGTGGTAAGAGAAACAAATGCTCTTATGTCATATTTGTGTGGGTTTATTTGAAAGAATTTGCATTGGGGCAAATTTGATCCATCCATCATTGTCATTTTAAAATTGTATTGATTCTGCTCCGGATACATCTGTCGTCCACTTTTCTCCCGATTTGTGTTTTTGTTTGAAAACTCTGAGGCTGCAATGGACAAAAATGAGAGATATTAAGAAAACATTGACTCTGACATTGATTAGTTCTCACCTGCTATGACCTGACTATCAGCTGTGAACTTGATTTCAATTTCAGTTTCTTCTCATTAGTCTTCTCTTCATGTGATAACAATTTTAGTTATTTCTTTTAAAACTGAGCTAAAATACTCGTCTGATTTTCTGTTTTTAAAGAAAAGATTAAGACACAAAGAGTTTTTGTTTGAAACGGCGTTTTCAAATGAAAACATACGAGCTTTACTGTCAGAGAAGATGAATTCTCCAACAGAAGCTTAACGTTGAAATCATTGTATCAGTTTATTGGTAAAGTGGAAACAAATGGAACCTAAAACAACATCTTGAGTCACAGATTTTAAAGTTAAAAATCACCTGGTGGTAAATCAGTGCAGGTCTCTCACACATACACACACACACACACACAGCCAAGGTTCCTTCCCCGTTTCATCCAAACTCTGTGTCCTTGAATCAGCTCACTCTCTCCTATCTCTCTGTGTTTTTGCAGGTGCAGCAGTTTGAAGCAGTGTTTCACAAGAGACTTCTCGAGCACCTGGGTGCTCCCGACAGTCCGAAGAGGGAGGCCTACAGAAAGAAAACGCAGCCCTCGCCGCGGCGGAGAGGCAAGGTTTTATCGTCTAACAGGAGGAGACAGGAGAGCGCGTCCGGCAGGTCTTTGTCGGCCTCGGGGAGAGCGACCAGATGACTGAGCTGAGGATCCAGTGACAATGACAGACACAAAGAGTCGCCCGGTGACATGAAGGACATTTTATCCGTGTTTTCACATCCACAACAAAGACAAGTGCAACAACTGTGTTACTTTATCTACTTATCTGTCTGCCTGGTGACCTTATGTGACACGTTAAACTGACAACATTGTAAATAGTCCTCCATCTACAGCAATAGAATGTGCTTATTTATTTTTATGAACTTCCTTGAGTAGAAAATGCCAGTGGGATTTCCTGGTCGTTCTGGTTTCACTTCTTCAGCCTTTTTCTGTTGCACAGCGTTGCTTCTACAGGGAGAGTAACTTAATTTCAACACATCATTCAAATTTATTGTCAACAAACTAATGTATATCTATATTTGTTAAAAACAAAAAAAGGGCTACTAGTTACTTTTACAGCTCAATATTCAAGTATCATGGTGGTACTTGGTATAAAAGGTTTGAGAACCACTTGTCTAGAACCTTCACTGCCTCCATTAACCTGAACGTTTTAAAGGTGCTATAGGAGGATTTCTGGACCCAATTCTTCCTCGTGCTTAATTACTTACGAGTCAAAAATCACGTCATCGATCAGATTTAAATTTGAGGACTTGGTTTTTTGGTTTTAGCTCTGTTTTGGTTGCCACCAGTTCTGGAGAAAAGGAGCAGAGACTTTAGCTGCTAAACGCTCATTTACATATGTTCACCTGCTGCAACTCTTGTCTCTCCATAAGTTCCCACACAACTACAATGCATTCTTATTTAACATTTCATAAAGAGCTAACTTACTCCCACAATTGTTTTTAATGTATCATCAAAACTGACATACTTGTCAAGTATTTGAGGTGAAATTTGGAATGGTGGTGGTTTGAGACTAATTGTTGTGGTTGTTTATGTCTTTGTACGAGAACACTGGAGTTCACTAAACAGCAGACGACCACAGCTGAGAAAAAAACATGAGTTTTATTTTCTACCTAAAGCAAACCACATTCATAACCAGGACATGGTTATGATCACGTTGATGTGCATGTCTGTAAATAAGAATAATAATGATAATATTACAGTATGATGTCATTTTTTATTTTGATTGAGAACGCAGTTTATTTTGTATCAGTTGATCTGATCCAGTGTCACTTTAGTCTTTTTTTTTTTACACATACACAGACTAAAATTCATGTATTTAAAGTATGTGACTGTATCTGTTCATGTACAGTGATACCTTCTATAGCACTTTGACTGAGTGACTGTTTATGTAGCTTTTATTGTTGTGTATGTTGGTTATTGTTTTTAAATTGTGCCTATGATGAACATGTTTTGTAAAAAAAAGAAAGAAAAAAAAAGAATACTGAATGCATTCCTTATTTATTTCACTGTGAATATAATAAATACCGAAACTTAAGTCTGTTAAGTCTTTTTTTTAAGTGGCATATTAAGTCACTGTGATGGGGACAAAAACAGTCTGAGGTTTGACCATTTTACATTTTGGCTACATCCACACGACTTCCTTTTCTCCTCCTTCTGTCTACACTACTCCAGCATCCTGCAGTCACGTGACTTTGAAAACTGAAGCTGCATTTTAGTCTGGACCGATAGAAACTGAGACTTTTGCAAAAACAATAACCGGTTATTAAATTTCTTCTCACCATCAGTCCCATGACATAAATCTCTGTCAGGATTCCCACGGGTCCTTGAAACCCTTGAAAATCAGACATGGGTCATTGAAATATTTGCCAGAAAGAAGTTAAGTTGATATTCAGCTAAATGTCTTGCTTGTTTGTTATGACGCCACCTACTGTTGTATGTGTCCTGCGTTGCTTGATGTACGTGGACTAGGCCGACACAGGACAAACGTGGAGGCATCATTACTAGCGGTGTTGTGGACACTGTCCACTGTCTCTCTCTCTTTGACTCTGTGAGATTCCATGCGGAACAATGAGTGAGTAAAGTTAAGCAAGAGAGAGCAAAAGATTCTCTGTCTCACCAAAGAAATGTATGAAAAAGACAGACTTTATATTTTATATTATATCATATCTATATTTTATTTGTTTTATTCATCTCTGATGCGGCACTTTGTTTCAGCTGTTTTTTAAAAGTGCTTTATAAATAAAGTTGGCCTGGAGGTGGGTGTGGTCAGCAGTCAGCTGCAGGTGTGCAGACAGTCACAGGTGAGTTGATTGGCAGCAACAAGATCTGCTACAACCACCAACAACCACTTTTTTTCACTAAAATTACACACAAAATAAACACAAACACTCATCAAGACCCTAGAGGAGAAAGACTCCCTCCTGTTTTCAGGTGTGTCAGGGCGGACGCACATGGTTCACAAAAGAAAACCCATGTGTCGTGTGGACGTAGCCCTCCTCTGGCAGGTTGTTGTGAGTTTTCTGAAATATTCTTCAACAATAGAAAGTGTCCTTTTGTTTTGACGTCGAGCTCCGGCGCGATCATAAACCGCTGACTCATTCTGCTTTGACATGACTGAAGGTTGTTATCTCTGAAGGCTATCGTAGCTTTCTGTGTAAGGACCTGATAAATCAAAATGTATTTAATTTTTTTTACTGCGTGTTAATTACCGTGAGATCAGGGAGTGAATTCACAGTTTGTAGTTTTGGATCAGTGGGCTATTGTTAGAGGAGGGAGCAGGTGCATCATCTGAACATCTTCACCTGTGCAGTTTGGAGAGCTGGAAGATAAAAAAAAAAAAAGGAAAAACAAGATAACAAATGTAAAAACTACTAATATAAGAGGCACAGCTTGATTTCACTGTGCTAACACAGCCTGTGTTCTCTTCTGTGTGTTATGTTTTACTTGTTTGGTTGTTTTTCAATTTAAATTTACATTTTTATTTATATATTTTTGTCCATTCTAGCTTTACTTCCTTTATTGTCTGTTTTACCTGAGTTCTTTTTTTAGTGTTTTCACCAACATAAGTTCCCATTTTAAGAATAACAACCTAAAAGACCTAGACTTGCATTTGTGTCTTCATGTCATCTAAAATCTAGTGTTTGTGTGCACTCACACAGTTTTTGCATTGCACAACTGTGTCTCTGGATCATTGCGAGTATGAAACTGCAGCCAGTGCCAAATAAGTGTTTTTCTTGCATTTTTGCGCTGAGTAGGTAACCAGAATTACTTTATCGATCGCCTGGAGGGGAAATTCTTTTGTTATAAAGCTCTGGAAAAGCACAGAGAAGTGTTTTATATATATATATATATATATATATATATATATATATATATATATATATATATATATATATATATATCACACATATATATATAAAAGAGTTGGTATAAGAAATATGAATAAAATCTCAGCCTGGGCTCAAACCAGGAGCACCAGAATCTTCTTTGCAGCCGGTGAAGCTCTTCGAAAGTGAGTCTAATCGGACATGAAGGTGCTCGTGGCCTTTTGACCCACAACACAGTAACAGCTGTTTACAGTCGCCCTGATAAGGCCGCGAGGAGAGAGCTCTCTCTCTGTGGCCGCTTGCGTCACGGCCACGATAGTGTGATTCACTCCCACCTCTTCCCATGTGGAGCTGTTTCGAAACAAAGCCACCACTCACATTTTGACTCTCAGGGCCATGCACGATTGGGGCTGTACACACACACACACACACACACACACACACACACACACCTACCTGGTGAGTTTAAAGGTCCAGTGTGCAACATTTAGGGGAGTGTTTTTGGGTAAATTTGATGTTTCTATGCTGACAGCTGATTTACACTGATTTACATGAAGCACCGTGACGTCAGCGTCTTCAGCCTCACATTGAAAAGCACAGATTTGCTGTAACTTTCACGCAGACTTCAGGGGTTTAGATTGTGTGACATGTGACAGGATTTCCTGACCACAATGCAACTGAACACAGCTTCACAGCTCCCAAACAGTCTGGTTTCAGTAGTGTTGTATAAAGGGATACTTGAGTATCTTAACCAGGAAATGACTTTTGTTAGACGTTGATGTCACTTTTACGATATTACTTAAGTAAAAGTCTTTAAAGTATATGACACTGACTGCACTTAATATATATAATATTGAAAGTTATTTTCTGATATAAAATGTACTTAAGCTTGTGAAGTAAAAGTATTTTTTTTTAAAAAAGGATGGAGGAGCCATGATGGCTCAGTGGTAGGGTGAGTTGGAAAGTTGTGGGTTCAATTCCTGGCTCTGCTAGTCTATACGTGTCCATGAGCAAGACACTTATTCCCATGTTGCAGCATGTGAATGGCAAAACAGTTCAGGCTCATCAAGACTAGAAAAGCTCTATATAAATACAGACCATAATACCAACTCTTATTCTTCTGATTTTATTTGGTAGTCACGAGTAACAAAGATAGTTAGAGGAAATGTAGTGGAGTAAAAGTAAAAGTTGCACGAAATATACTGTAAATAACAAAGTAAAGTACACAGTGATGATGAGTGATCGTATTGTGACGCACCACAAGCTGCACAGAGTGCAGTGCGTGCACTTGAAAGGTGACAAAACACTGCATAACCTTTAAATTCCACGGCCTGCACGCAGGTCGACCTGCAGGCCGAGTCCTACAGTATCTCTGTCTGTGTCAAGGCTGCTGAGGGGTCTGCACGCTCCCTCTGCTGCTGCTGCTGCTGTATCAGCAGTGTCGCATCTGCAGCCCATGAGCAGCTGCAAACACAACAAACAACAGGCCTGCAGGACTCTGAAGCAACAACACAACACAACACACACTGTATGAGCTGAAACTCAGGTCAACAAAGGAGATGAGGAAAGCCGTCATGACGCAAAATAAGCACAAATAATAGCAGAGGTCACGTGACAGCCTGCGACACAGAAATCCTTCACTGTCTCCTCACTCCTGGTCCTGGTCCTGATGACCCACACTGTCTCCTCACTCCTGATGACCCACACTGTCTCCTCACTCCTGGCCCTGATGACCCACACAGTCTCACTGGTCCTGATGACCCACACTGTCTCCTCACTCCTGATGACCCACACTCCTGTCTCTCCTCACTCCTGATGACCCACACTGTCTCCTCATGACCCACACTGTCTCCTCCTCCTGACCCACACTGTCTCCTCACTCCTGATGACCACACTGTCTCCTCACTCCTGGTCCTGATGACCCACTGTCTCCTCACTCCTGATGACCCACACTGTCTCTCCTCCTGATGACCCACACTGTCTCCTCACTCCTGGCCCTGATGACCCACACTGTCTCCCACCACTGTCTCCTCACTCCTGGTCCTGATGACCTGGATGACCCACACTGTCTCCTCACTCCTGATGTCTGATGACCACTCCTGGTCCTGATGACCCACACTGTCTCCTCACTGCTGGTCCTGGTCCTGGATGACCCACACTGTCTCCTCATGACCCACACTGTCTCCTCACTCCTGGCCCTGATGACCCACACTGTCTCCTCACTGCTGGTCCTGATGACCCACACTGTCTCCTCACTCCTGGTCCTGACTCCTGGCCCTGATGACCCACACTGGTCCTGATGACCCACACTGTCTCCTCACTGCTGGTCCTGGTCCTGATGACCCACACTGTCTCCTCACTCCTGGTCCTGATGATCCACACTGCTCTGCAGGTTTTATTAGGTTCCTTACTCTAACACACCTGATTCAAATCAATGGCTCATTATCAGGCTTCTGCAGAGCTCACTGATGAGGTCACCATTTAAAACCAGGTGTGTTGGAGCAGGGCAACTTCCAAAACATGCAGCGGAGTGAGTCCCCAGGAACCAGGATTGAGAATCCCTGTTCTAAACCAGGATGTGTCGTCCCCGTCGGCTGATTGGCTGATCTTCGACCACCTGTTTCTCACCTGGGACACCTGAGTGGTGATCCAGCTCCACCAATCACATCATGTGAGTCTGAAGCTATAAAAGCTCAGCTTCTGACACAGCTGATTGTGGGGTTTGTTTGTTTTTTGATGACCATGTTGTGCTTGTGGTGCCTTTATCATGCTTGAGATTTTTGTGTTCTGAGGTTATTTAGTTTGTTTGTTTTTCATTTGGGGTGAGAGCTGAGGTTCACTACTGATTTCTGATATTTATACATACGTTTTGAAATCATAAATCCTTTATTCAAGGATTCAAAAGCTTTAGTGTCATATGCAAAAAAGAACGTTATCTCAGCAAAGAAATTCTCCTTTCTTCGTGCCACCACCTGATCACTTGTATTGAATCAAGAGAAACGGAAGAAAATGCAAAAGAAAAGGAAGAAATTGATCAAGAAAATGGAGGAAAATGCAAGAGAAAAAGACGAGGATAAAAAGAAAAGAGAAAATACAAGAAAACATTTATATATTCATATATTTTATTTTGAAATGATGTAAAATACCAGCACAAATGTTGGTATTTCAGTATCATGATATCATTTTAATCACCGCTCCTTGGTTTTCCCTCACACCTCTGTAATTTTGTTAGTTTACTTTTATCAAATATTTGGTCAAAGATTGTTACAACGCCATCTTTTGCGTCAGTTCCCGTATTCGTCGTGACGTTTGAGCATCTTTTTTATGTTTCATTTCATTTTCATTTCGACACTAAAACACGTCAGTGTTACACACTGTTATTGACAATGACAACAACGATTAAAAGCAACATAACTTGGTTGTGTGTCAGCTTGTGGTTCTTACTGTAGCATCATTACCTTCTACACTCTTCTCTAAATGTGTGTGTGTCATCAAGTGACTTCAACAAACTTCCTTTCATCAAACTGTTCTTTGTCTCCTTTGGTCACTTTGTTTAGTGAGCTGATAAAAGGCTGATAAAACAACACAGAGTACAGTTGATTGTGATTAGTGTCATTGGGTACAGAGATAAACGATTATAGTGAGAATGTAGCAGAAAGTGGATCATCTAAAAAAAACAGACACACACACACAATGTGAACATTTCCTTTCGTCACTTTGAGACTTTTGACCTTTTCTCTGCTGCCTTCATTGCCTCTGTCTGTCTGTCTGTCTATCTGTCTGTCTGTCTGTTTGACATCTCTGGAAAACAAATGATGACACAATGGCTCAAAATCTGTGTGAGGGTTGGGGATTAGAGTCCGGAGGGGCTGTCCTGTCAACATCTGGTCCAATCGCAGCTGCAGGAGGTCCACAAGGACACTAGAACTACCAAGGGGAGTGTTACAACCAGGTCTAGGGGAAAACCTGATCGCAACATGAATAATGAGACTTCCTCTTCCCAACTCTCAAGAAACCACCAGCAACGATTTTAAATGTTTATTAAAAACCAAGCACAGAAATGTCTGCTGGCAGTCTGGCTGTGAGTGGTTCAAGGAAGTCCACTGCAACCGGGATGATCAGGCCTCTTAAACTGGTAACCTGTGCAGGACCAATCAGCTTCCAGGATCCACCTGGACCAGGGGTGCGCAAACGTTTTGGCTCAGGGTCCACATCGACTTTTAAAATTTGACAGACGGGCCGAGCCAGCACCAGATGCACACATATGCATCGGTAATGTCGCCTTAACTATTCATAAAATGAATAACAGAGCATCAATAATCAGAACGAGACGTGAGTTAGCCGCGTCAGGTAGCCACCGCTTCCCACTCACACTTTTATTATAAGCGTAAAACAAGAACAGTAGAAGTCCGCCAACCTCAACGACATTACGACATTTCAGAGAGATGAGAAAACAGTCTGTTACAGAAATACAGAAATGTTAGTCATGTTTGTTTTGGGAGTCACGTTTTTGTCATTTCCTGTTTTATTTTGGTGAGGGTTTAGGGTTTCCTGTGGGTCTGATTACCTTGAGTGTTTGCACCTGGTCCCCTTTCCCCTTCTTAAGTCACTCATTCCCCTCTTGTTCATGATAAGAGTGTAGAATCAAGTGGATATAGTTTTGTTTTCATGTTAAGAGTTTCGATCCAAGTTGATCCAGTTTTCGTTTCGACATTATAGGTTTGTTTATCGCCTTTTCTCTTGCCTTCAGCATTCTTTTTTGTTAATGTTTTTGAGAGAGCAATAAAGCCTCCTATTTTGATTTCACCTATGTGACTCAATCTCGTGCATCCTGAATCCAAGCTTTGTGGTACAAATCCTGACAAAAGTCGGTTGAAACTGTTGAAATTTAACATAAGAAACCATGGGAAACTCTGACTTGTCCTAAATGTGTGTATTTATATGAACAATGTTATATTATAAAAATGACAGAACGCAACAAAACTAGAAGTTGTGGTTGTGTGTCAATTTGAGCGTATGCATTATAGAGGGTGAAACATAACAACACATCTATTTTTTGATACTGACTCCCAATCATTTGTTTATTGAAATGATGTGCAAATATTGTATGAACCTGTATGACCGCTATGGTCTTTCTAGTTGGTACATAACTTGTACTGGTAGTTTGAGTTTGAGTTTGAGTCCTTGGTGCTCACGTGGCACATATCAGTGCCGCAGGTGCACCGGTGGTAAATTGCTGTATGAATAATACACAACTCCTTATATGATCATGTGATGTGTGCTTATAGATGCCATCTTTAGGCTTGACAAAATGCTTGTTGTTGTTGTTGCGTCAAAGTTATTTTATATCACTTTTTTTAAAAACTTGGGAAGCTAGTAATAAGTATAAGTAGTGATAATTGTGCAGAAGTCACAAAACAAGACTGCTGTACTTTAATTTTTGTTCATAAAAACCAGTCAAGCAAACTTTGAACTGTGACATAATTAGACATTTTACAAATTCAATCCAGTTTCAAGTACTTTATTGCTCAGGTGTGTTTACATAGTTTGTGAAAATGGATAAAAATGGATATAATTACCTGAAAAAAAGTGTAGCAAACACTCATATTGCACATACATCTGTATATATACGTAACATAGCAATGAGGAAAAAAGCAGCCAAAATTCTCTGTGTTCTAAGGGTTAAAGACCCAAGATGACCACATGACCACAGAGGGTCTCAACCCCTGACCCCTCACTGAGGACCAGGAGAAGATCCACAGAACCACAGACTGGCCAACAGGTTTGAAGAACAGACTACAGGCTGATAGGAACGTCAGACTGGAGCTGCATTTTCTGTCTGATTAGGACGTTGACGTTTGAGCTCCAGCGTGGATTATGTAACAGATTTATCTGCGATGTTCCTCACTGTTGTGTTTTTGGAGACCAAGATACATGGATGGAGCCTTGTCAGACAAGGACTATGAAGACGATTAGTTTCTTGTCTGTGACCCATTTCTGCGACGCGTCCCATCCAGACTGCATGGCTCTGAGTGACGTCCCTGATCCACCGCCGTGTCCATTATCACATGTGGACAGGACAAGATGAGTGACATGCAGGGACACACCCATCTGAAGCGATATGATGAGAGACATAAAGAAACATTCATGTCACTGGATTAATTGTTTATCTAACTGGTTGTTTATATTAACATTTGTATGTTTTGTAAGGCACTTTGAGTTTGATAAGAGACGATAATGCATTACAGCAAATTACCCATACAAAATAAATGACATGCAGTACATGTGCCCATACCTATGTAGTGATATATGTATGTATATACATATATATGTGTGTGTGTGTGTGTATATATATATATATTTATATATAATGATGTATTATTATCACATATCGGGATATATAAAAGACATACTGTAGGCTACCTTTAAAACACAATGAAATACCCATATTGAAATAGAAATACAGTAGATGTTCATATACAGTATGTTCACACATGTTAGGTTTTACCTCACATGTATTTCATTCATGAAAATCCAATACTTGATTTTGAAGAATAACAACCCAGTTTATTGCAAAAACACATTGATTTTAATTGGGGTCATTTTTTACCCCACTCGTGGAAGAGTGTAGGTAAGGGTAGGTTGTGCATCCAAGGGTTAAATTGTTTGATTTCCATGACAATTTTGTCAGTGTGCTTCTTCTGCTGGTTCAGTAAATCCAAAACGCTACTCAACATGTCATTCAGTCAGTACATTCATCCACTAGAGGGCGCCAGTGTTCAACACTATTAGACCAAAACATGCTGCCCATCATAATATTGTGTAAGGAGGATTTTTTTGTATTAACAACCCTTATTGATACAACATCATGACAAGGCATCAAAGAGGAATAACAGCAACATGGTCAGAGCCATTTTTAAAGTGTAACTCAAACCTTAAACTGCCAGTGCATCAAGTTAATTTACACTAAACCTTCACAGTTTAGTGTAAATCATTGAAGTTATGCATGATGTGTTTCTGCATTTAGATTTTTGTCATTGTTTGTTCTCAGTCCTCAGTCACTGCAACATGCTGTCATCACCTTCTTGTCCAGTCAGTCTAATCAAACTCCTCCCCCGTCTTTATAAACGTGTGTTGTATGATCGTTACACAATGCTTCCTCTAGAGAGCAGTGCTGAGGACCAAGTTGCAGGCATCAATAAATATGGCGACCACTGAAGAAGTTATTTTATTTACAAAACACAGAAACACAAGTGGATTCTGTGATGGATGTAATTCCGCAAATTCTGGAACGTTCCCTGATTCTTAAATGTCCACATTCAGACTCTTCATTGATCCATAACAGTAACGTCGGCTGTTCCTGTGCAGCTTGGAATTGATTGGAACCACTTGCAACAGAAGCTAGAACTTATATTTATCTCATTGCGACTTCCTCCTTCACAGGACCTGTTACAAACTGTTACCTGTGACTTCTTCCTCCTGCTGTACCAGCCCTGAACACTGATCCCTGTCTGATTTACTGTTTTTCCTGTTTTATGGACGTGTTTTATGTGTGTACTTGCTGCCTCTGACCCAGGTCGTCATTGACAATGAGAACTGTAACCTGGTAAAAATAAAAAGGTTAAATAAAAACTGATTTCTGGAGGTATTCATTTCTCCATTTCGCACAATGACAGACAAACTGAACGCAGAGTACGGACGAGCGGTTCCGTTTGTCTCTGTCAATCTTAATGGAGATTAAGAGATTAAGAGGCTCTCACACAGTAACAGTGGTAGAGCGAGTCGTCTTTCAACTCCAAGGTTGTGGGTTTGATTCCTGGCTCCAATAGTTTACATGCCGGTGTGTCCTTGGGCAAGACACTAAACCCCACGACGTGCCGGCAGCGTGTGAATGAGCATGAAAGACGAGAGAATGCGTGAATGTTAAATCTGTAGTGTAAAGCAGCTTTGAGTGCTCACCAAGGCTAGAAAGGTGCTACACAAATACAGGCCATTTACACAATACTTCCCCTAGAGGGCAGTGCTGAGGGCCAAGCGGTTATTTTATTCCGTTTTATTCCGAAATGAAGAAAAACGCATGCAGATTCTGCGATGGACGGGTAATTCCACAACTTCCTGCAGAGGCGCTCTTTGCAGACATTTTGACGTGTCTTAACAGTAAAAGCATGTGTGTGGCTGACATTAATGAAGATGACCGATCAGTTCAAAGGTCAGGGTTTGAATCTGCCAACTTGGCGGGCGACTTTGTGGTTTGTTTTATTGCCCGTCCCTAGTCCAACACACACACCACCATCTGGTGAGTGAGTATACAGTGTTGCTATCATCATTAATAATTATCCAAGTCCAGGTGGAATACAGATTAACTGGTTTCAAAGGTGGATTAACAGGTTTTAGTGTACAATACACACACACACACACACACACACACAGAGACGGACATCTACACCCATACTCTGCGTCACTGCGCTGTGGTTTCACATTGAAAGGGGAAATCTGTGACTGAAGTTCATCAACTGCTTTCTTCAACAAGTGCTTCCTTATGCATGTGCACTTGCTGTTGCATCACTCACACACTCAGCGAGGCTGGAAAAGAGTGTGTTTTTCTCGTTTTCAGTGTCTGTTCAGTGATGACATAGAACCAAGTCGGATCATTAACTGTGGCTCCGGTGGATAAATCCTTTCTTTCAGCTCTTTGGTGGAGAGAGATGGACAAGGCGTCACAGCGAGCGCAGGTGGTGAGTGAGTGTGTGTGTGTGTGTGTGTGTGTGTGTGTCATGCTCCTCTTTGTGTTTTCCTCTGTGCTGTGATTGTGCAGACACTTTCATGCTGACAGACAGACAGGCTCGGAAGATTATGGTCCAGCGTCACCACCGTCACAGTTGCATGTACAGCAGAAGCAAACGGCAGCAAAGTGAAGTGTTCAAGTGTGACAAGCTGGTGTTTCCTGAGGAAAAGAGAATTTTGATCGCAATCGTTTTTTTCACTTTTATTTCCTGTGGTTAGAGTTACAAGTACACAGCGCACTAATGATGACTGTGGTGTCGGAAGGTGTCAAAATATATACTCGTAATGTGTGGCCACAATATTTCGACAGTTTATTTCTGTGTAACTGACCTAATATGAAACTGCAGTTAATGTCGTATGTCATTGTACAACCTCCACAGGTGACCACAGCTCTGGATTCTACAGGATTTTTCAGTTACTTCCTGAAAACTGTTTATTTCAGTTTCTGTGTATTGCAGACTGTGTCGCTGAAACAAACTCAGCGTGTTGACTTAATACATTCAAACACAGGTTTATTCTTTTGCTGACATGATACTGGCGAGTAATTCCCCTGTGGTAACTTATTCATTTAGCAAACTAGAGTTGACCTTTGGGTCCCTAAGATTAATATAGTGATAATTATATACTGTGGTGTAAGTACTGTGTATATGTTTTAGGATAAATCCTAACCATGGTAACTGTTCTAGACAAGGAAATAAAGACATAAAAATGAGATATGTATGAATCCAGTTGATAAAATAAATAAAGGTGCTTACCTTGTAGTGATGACGACACATGGCAGGCGACCACAAACACTTGGTTTGTCAGTCAAGGTGCGTTGGTTTGGTAAAAGAAAGGAAGTGTAGAGGCGCTACTAACAGGGCTTCCTTGAAGAAAAGAGATTCTCACAGAATGCTCTTCTATAGTTAGCTGTCGGCAACTGACCTTGGTTATTGGCGTCTCAGAAACAAATGTTTGCATGTTCTCCCCGTGTGTTCTCGCCCTATGTCAGCTGAGATTGGCACAGCACCCCTCGCTATAAGGATAAAGTGGTAGAAAATGGATGGATTTTCAACATAATACACAAAGATCTGAAGCAAAAGATTGGACAATTTCGCTTGGGGCCGCTTTTTTTGTGGCTTCAAGAAGAAGATTTGACTAGTTGTGTTGAAGAGAAGACACATTTTAGTTTCAAATGTTGATTGCACAGTTGGTGGAATGTTGATTGAGAAAAGACACCACATGAGTTTGATAACCGGCGGGGTTTGTGTTCCTTGTCACTGAAAAAGTGATGACTCATTTCTAAAGCACAAAGGAAATGCTTGTAGGTTGTCTGTTGTATTTTTTGTACATAAACATCCATTATGACGTAGAGAAGTAGTACCTGTGTTCTGACAAGCGTCTAATCACACTTAATGACAGTGACCAAACAGGAACGGCTGAGAACATGAACGTTGTTTCTGGCAACTTTTTTAAGTGCTTATTCCTTTTTTCTCTCTCAGAATGTGGAGCAGCCGCTGTCTCCAAACAGACGGAGAAGTTTCGGCTTCTCATCTCTCCGCATCAAAAGTAAGACGGTGGATCAAGTCGCACACATTCAGGGTCATGACCTGATTTAACTTCGATGGGAAATGACACTTCTTACTGAGCACTCTTTCATTATGTCACATACTTTTCTGCAGAAAGACACAACAGCAATGACGAGGGTGAGTTTACTCAGCGGAGAGGGCTGCTGTCGTTTTCTTCAGTCCGGGAGACGTCAAGGAAGGGTAAACAATTGTTTTTTTACTCTGCTGAAACAATTACAGACATTTTCACGTAAAAACATGACAAGTCAGTTTGTTGACGTTCAGATTTTTCTTTTGCTTTTTCGGATTTTATCACCAGAGCCTTCATCAGATGATGATGGTGGTGGTGCTTCTCAGCGACAAGGGACTCGGGAGCAGATGAAGACAGGTATGTTGTGATGCTGAAGTGAACATGCTACCTTGCGGTGTTCTAATGGGATCTAATGGGATGTTACCATTCCCTATGTCACACTTTACTGCACATTCTCTCATTGATATAATCCAGGATTTCACTCTGCTAACCTCTGGGAGGTGTTCTTTTGAACCTAAACATAAAAACAGCTCCAGTGTCTGACATTGTCAGGCAGCCTTTTCCACACTCAAAACTGAAGCTTGTAAACTGCAGATTTTACATATAGAATATCTGCATGTTTAGCTTACAAGGACACTGGTGGAGTTGCTGGTTTACTGCTGCCTCATTTACTGAGTTTTGTGTCAATTAGATTGTCTTCCACTGTGATGATCGTTGAACCCCGAGTGCTCACACGGATCTGTGCTGCGTGAGCACCAATTTGGCAGCCATGTTTTCAGTAAAAGTGTTTTAGGCTGGTTCTCCAGCACAGCAGTCAGTCACATTCTTAAACACTTAACGTAGCTTAATGTCCAAAAACATGCGATCAGTCATTACCAAATGTCTCATGGACACCAAAATGGAAACCCCAATACTATGGACGTTAAGCTTTTTTCCTCTCCATAGGTGCTCATTATAGAGGAAAAGTGGACATGATTAGAGACGTTCACACAAAATCTCAGTTTTCGGACATAAGGTAAATTAGGCTTTGAGCGCCTCGGGAGGAAAAAGCTAAACGGAGACAGCATCCATAATATTGGAGTTTCCAATTTGATTTTTGGAGAATTGAAAGTGGGCACTACTCTAGGTGTCCATGAGAAAGTTGGTGTTTTTGGACATTTCGCTTCGTTAAGCAGTTTAGAATGTTCCAGTAAAATCCAATCCAATCCAATCCAACTTTATTTGTTAAGCACTTTAAACAAACCACAATGGACCAAAGTGCTGTACAGAATAAATAAAAGGCATAATAATAAAAGGTTCAAAATTAGATAAAACTTGCCTAAAATAAATTAGAATCATAAAATACAATAAGAATTAGCAGCATACAATAAAAAACAATAAATTCTATTCAAAATTAAAATATGTAAAATAAATAAAACCAAACGTCTCATGAAGTCTCATAAAATAACCACGCTATAAAAACAAAAAACAAAAAAGACAACCTGGACTATCCCTTTAACAGACTTGCAAAAGAGGTGTGAGTCAGCTCTCTGACGTTGAACAGGTTCCTTGGAAGGTAATATCTATTCTAGGCAGGAGTCTGGCTTGGTGCCTGCTGCTGGTTGCTTCAGGGTCTGACAGGATAATGGATAAACATAAAAGCATTTTACGTTGTTCCGTTAAAACTACTTTTTTCTTCTAGATAATCTGTAGTGCATTGTTGTTATGGGAGTTTTTCGTGCTCTTTCTCTTGGTTGTCTAATTGTTTATTAAGTCCTAACTTGTGAGTCAGGCTTTGGGTATAGTTTTTCTTTTCTTTTCTTTTTTTGCCCACGTGACTTGAACGCACCACGGGAGGACAGCGCTTTTGTTTTTTTTCGGCTCGCGGAGCAGCAGCAGCAGCACGCGGAGGCGCGGAGAGAGTGAGCGCGAGCCACGATGACATGTCCGTACGGGAGAGGAGACGATGGAGAGCCGCTGCTGTGTCACTGAACGTCCGCGGCGTGTGTGTGTGGAGCTGAGCAGCCATGAGCGAGGCGGTGACGAGGAGGAGAAAAGGAGTAGCGAAGAAGAACAGATGGAGTGAGTACAGGAGGAGGACACCTCACGCTCCGCCGCTACTATCACCTGACTCAACCGCTCGTACTTTAACTTTAACTTGAGACAGTCCGTAAATGTGAATTTGTCTGTGGATAAAAAAAGTTACGTTACTTAAGTCTGCGTTTAAAAAAGTTACGTTAATTTTCAACCTCAGAGTCGCTTACCTGTGCGGAACGTGCGGTGTTTGTGTCTTATATCCGGGTTAGAGATTTCCCACCACGTCTTCATTAGTCGCCATTAGATTGTGTTGTCCGATAAACAACAACAACCACATCATTTTTGTTCCACTTATGTACAACAGTTATTTTGTGTAACATTTTCCCTTTATACTTGGGATTCTATCAAATTATTATAATTCCATCAATTATTTTTGATTACATCATAAAAGTTGTATTCTCTTGCATCAAGTACGTGACAATAATTTAAATGGATGAATGTGGTACAACGACTCAAACTAAACATTGCGTTGATGAATTACTTGAATACACCTTGAGACTATTGATATGATTCAATAATCTGCTTCACACTGAAATATCTCCACAGTTGGAGTAACTCGAATAACATAGAACACTTTGGTCATGTATTCAATATTGTGATTATGTAAAACAAGCGCGTTCCCTAACTTGAACCCTTAGTTCAACTTAGTTCCAATTAAGTATATCAATCAATAATTCAATAATAATTGAAATTTGCCTTACTCTTATAGCAATATAACACAAGTCCGGCATATATATTGTGTTGTTGTTGTTTTCTGTCTTCAAGAAAACCACAATTAATAGTTAATAGTTTCTTTAAGTTTCTCTCTCTCTCTCAGAGCAAATGTCAACCTCTCAGGATTATCCGACATATCCTCAAATATTCATTGGACTAGTATTTGATTGAGTTATACAGTGTGCTTTAAGTGCTTTAAAACCTTGCAGGAGCTCACCTGGTAGTGGAAAATATCTCAGTTTTATAGCACTTTAACAGGGTTCTTCATGACTAGCTGTGCAGTAGACCCACCAGCATAAGATGTCGTGCGAGGAACTGGAAAAGTTCTATTTGAAATCAACAGGTTTCATGTTTTTCTCAATGGGAAAACACAGTAAATGGAGCAGGACTCCAGCACTTCTTTTCAGACTGTTCCATTCCTTTGCTCTCAAAGCTGACGGCATAGTGTTGTAACATGTCGAGCAGCCTCAGGGTGTGAAGCTGTTCAACAGGACTGCTATTTGCACCCACATCATGCCATTGCTTTTGACAGAGTGCAAACGCCTCGTCCTGTCAATAGAGGTTTAAAAAAAAACGAGAAAAACCTCTGTGGACTTAAGGACTGGTTGCTGTCATGAGGCGAGGGAGGTGAGCCGGACCCACGGTGAAACTAGGACAAAGTGCCGCAGCTGAAGGTCATCGGGGATACGTTCACTTGTGTGTTCACCGTGTCTGTGCTGCATGTGCTCACTCAGCTTTTTTCAGTGAGCCCGTGTTGTAGTGTACAGTGAGTGGGAGAGTGATAGATGTGAGGTCGTGTTTGACAGCAAACCACAAACCAGCAAGAATGTAGTCGGTGGCAAAGTTTCCCCACTTTTGTCTTTCAGTGATTCATGAAAGCTTCCGTTTGTCTGTGGTGGTGGCCAACGTTAAAACTGGCAACTGGTTTCCATTCAGCTTTATCCCTTTTTAATGAAATTCTATTCTACTTTCAGTGTCATTTCAGTGTTTTGATTTGATATTTAGTGCTGTGTAAGAGTGAGGAATTTGACTATTATTGTCCAAGCGTGACAAATGTCCGACACAGTCACATTAAGCTAAATTACACTCTGTCTGTCACTCAGATGTTTGTGAGTGTTTACTTGATTTACCCTATTACAGCAAACCAAAACAATCTATTGTTACTTCCAGGAGTAAACAAATACTAGCCTAGGGCTGTGCAATTAATCAAAGCATGTGTTTCAATTACGATTATGGCCCCAAACGATTACAAATGCAAATGAATGGAAACAAAATGATTATTACAAAACCTTTATTCTGAAAAATAATGCTTTTAATGTTGTAATGGCTTCCTGTCCTGCTTGTCATCCATCAAAAATAGAATACAGGCATTCAGTTGAATCCCCGGGTTAAACACGAGTAAAGATATACAATATACGATAAGTTATTTTAAGGTGAATTCAAAACGTTTGTTCAAATGTCAATGAAATCATTTGGAATCATTAAAACAGAATAATTTCCAGTTTTTGGTAAATACCGTAATATAATAATATTATATTACGTATTAATATAATTATTATATTATTATTAATATTACATATTAATATATTAATAATATAATAATATCAACATATTCTGACATTTTTACGGACCAAATGAGTGCTCAATTAATCGGGAAAATAATTGACAGATTAATGGTGAGTAAACATCTTGAATCTGAAGACACTTGACCCATCTTTGCTTCTGATGTCTTTGCCTGCAGTGTGTGACAAAAAGTGTATACGAATATGGGCGTGAATGGCAAACCTACAGTGTAAAGCAGCTTTGCATCACAGACCATTTACATGTAAGATTATGAATATAGCCAGTTACTTACAAGCCCATAAATAGAAGAGATGTCTTTGGAACACAGACCCATGTCTTTGTCCTTCAGCTGGACACTTTAACTACCTCCTGTCACTGTCGAGAAGCTTGTTTCTGGCTGCGTCTGTTGCTGCATTCACGTGGATCTGGTAAACTCATAATGACAAGTCACGCACAGGAGAGTTTGAGTTCTTGAACTTTCAGAAAACGTAGAATTAACATGTTGGGAGTTCTCAGGACAAAGAACCACTTTTCAGTGCAGGTTCCACTGGTTTTAATGGTTTCTCAAATGCACCCGCTTCCAATACAGAGGATCAATAACAATACAAAGAGAAATGTCTCTTTGTAAATGGCTAAATGTTGCATATTGTAGTAATTGTAGTTGCACATAAGTAATTCAGCAGAGCTCCAGTTTCTTTGTGCTGGTGAACAGTGTTCCTTTTTTGTCATTTGATAAAATTCTGTCATAGCTTAAGTTAAATGACTGCCTTTCATTTGATATTTAAGTCACTGATATTGTCACATGGTTTTTTTTCTTATCATGTTACCATGGTTACAGGCGTCAAGCACCCTTGGTAAAATCCTGTTGCTTTTGTAAAGTCTGAACAGGAACTGCTCTGTATAATCTACTCAAGTAGAGCTTTCCCTGTTAATGGTGATTCGCTTTGAAAAGTGCTTTATAGTTAGCAGATCGCAGGGTTGAAATATTATTTATTCACATAGATTTCTGCGGGGTCTGTCCAGTTTTCTACTATTCCTTTGAAGATGTTTTGGGAAAAATCATCGACTACCTTTTATGTTTTGTGTTGTGTCCCCTTCTTACAGAGAAATCCATTTAAGCACATTTCATGAGCTACACATGTGTATTTGTATATATCCATTTTCATATATTAAAATTTGAAAATGCAATATAAGTTTCATAAGAATATAGATAGACTAGGGGCTTGAAAATCAGCATTTTACAGGAAATGGTTAACTAACTGTTGCTGTGGCCAATTGTGGGTAAGGTATGTCACTTTCATCTTGCTTTTCTTTTATTATAGTTGTGGCCTGCTGTTCTTTTGTCATACACTTGACTTGGTATTTACGACTTGGACTAGCCCTTGAAGTGAGGTTAACTTTTATAAAGTTAAACAAAGGACATTTCCTCATCCACTTAAAAGCCAAAACCTCTTTTTAGAATACCTGTTGAATAGTAATGAGCATATTCTTTGCCGAGAGCTGTTTTCTTTATACGCTCTCTGTAGAAATCAGTTTGTCCCACATGACGTGAACGCAGCATCAATATAAAAATTCTTTCCTCGGAGTCTGAGGTAAACAAATGAATCAGACGACTGTTAGTGCTGTCGTTGATAAACAGCAGGGAGATGTTATTGATGGCCGCTCTGCTATATTGTGGTTACCAAATCCAAATACGTACAGTGGGATTGAAACCAGAAGTTTTAATATATAGCCATGCAAATGCAGAGTGTCAGCGCGTTCCCTCTGCCGGAGGAGCTGCAGTATGTGTGGTATCAGCAGAGTCCACGTGGGGATCGGCTGCTGAGCTGCAGCAGACTTTTTGTTTCTGCTTTTGTGTTCACGGTTGAGCAGTCTTGGTGTCTGTGTTGAAGCAGTGCAGGTTCAGGTATTTGTGTATCTGAGAGCTGTTTATGTTTGCAGGATTACCGAGGTAAGCCTTCACTACTGCCCTTTTCAGAAAATTGTTGTTTGGTGAAGGGTTTGTAAAACCACTTTAAGTAAGAATGACGGTCCAGATTAGCCGGGCCCTGGTCAGGCTTATTTTCAGGCTTAGCTCCATCTCAGACTTAAAGCTGTTGTCAGGGTTCCCACGGGTCCTTGAAAACATTGAAAGTTTAAAAAAAACAACAAATGACAAGGACCTTGAAAGTAGATAGACATGGGTCATTGAAAGTGCTTGAATGTTGTCCAAGAAAGAAGTACAGTTGGATATTCAGGTAAATGTTTGTTAGGACGCCACCTGTGTCATACCCTGCATTGCTTGATGTATGTAGACCAGGCCTACGCAGGACAAACGTGGAGTCGGAATTACTGTCTCTCTCTCCACTGTTGACGTGAGATTCCGTGCCAAGCGATGAGCGAGTAACGCTAAGCAAAAGAAACGCAAATGACGACATGATGACTCACCAAAGAAAATGACTTTCTTGACCAAGATCCCAAGGGCAAGCCCAAGTGGACGTGGTACCTCAATGGAAGGGTGCCACGAAATGTAACATTTAGGGCCAGTTATTACTTCACCACACATGATGGGAGTGAAGTATTGTTTTTGGTGGCTCTGTCTATCTGTCTGTCTGTCTGTCTGTGCTTCTGCAGTTGCACTTGCCACTATGACCAACAGAGGCCGCCAGAGGCTTGTTGCGTGAATGGGGTGAAGTCTGCCATCTCTGATTGCCTTGTTTTGGTACTGTTCCTAATGGAAATGCAAAAAAACGCGTACCCTAAGCACGCCATTAGGTTCAATAAATTCGGGCAATTCCCACCTACCTTCCTGCTCTGTTTGGCTAACCTTTCTTGCAAGCATTACTTGGTAGGTGGTGCAACGGAACAAACCAATAACACATTTGTAGGCTGTAAAATTAATGGAATACTTCACTGATTTGCATTTAGCTTTGCATTACTAGAATAGGGGTAGTATTTTTTTAAAAATTGTGCTTCCCAACGTCAGTTCCCCTGAGTTGAGAAATATCTTCATTCTTTTCTTTGTTACTTGCCCACCAGTGACACTTGGTCCTGTTAGTGTAACTGTTAGCAAAGATGGCGGACACGGTTTACATTCTGGGGATGAGGTCTTGTGCGTTGCAGTTTCATCTCAGACCAAGTGCAGTCTAGTAATACAAAGCTAAATGCAAATCGCCGAAGTATTCCTTTAAGGCTAGATTAGACCGTTATCAGTGAAGCAAGTATTTCAATTTATTTAATGTGTCCTAAATCCTCTAATGCAATACATTTCTTACTTGATGTCCCTTTTTAAGAAACTCATGGTTGTATCGTGATTGTGAAAGTCCTGTAACACTGTGGCCTTTTCTGACCACATGCTCTCATTTTCAATGTGACCTGAAAGAAAGAAAAGTAAACAGTCCCCGAGTTGTTTATTCACCAAACCTTTTGTTTGCGTTGCTTAGGTGAGCAGCCCAGAGGCAACCTCATCTCTGATGTCCCTGGGAAACTCAGTAAGTACAGTTACTTGAGACAGACTGGAGGCTATTTTCTCCTTTATACCCCCCTTCCTCTTTTTTACTTTCAAGTATGTTTCTCTTTTTATATATATATATATATATATATATATATATATATATATATATATATATATATATATCCCAGCCATGTATTAAAATATTAGTAATAAGTTAGATTTACTTTGTTGCCATGTCTGAATCTTCCACACACACACATACTCACACACCTGCTATGATGCAGTGTGTTCCACATGGTTATCGTTACCCCCATGGAATGAAAAGAAACTGATATAAGCGATTCTGGATTATTGGCATGATATTTGACTTGAGAGAGTAACGTGGCTCTCACACAGACAGACATCTGTGATGGATGAGCATGTAATAATAACCACCCTCACCCCGATCTGTGCTACTTAGAGATAATAAGAGTTTTGTTTGTATAATGCATCCCAAGCCTTCTGTTCATCAGCCTCCAAATCCTTTCAAATTCTTCCCATCTTTCATAATATATCGGATCCTCTCCGAATGAAGGGCTCGCATTATTAACGTGATATCAGTATTTTGGTTAAATTATAGGGTTTTTGTCAGAGCTTGTCAATGGCAGAACCCCGTGTTTGATTGTGTTACTTTACCGCACGTGCAACCGGTGTCGGTGGATGTCGACAAAATGTGTCCAAACACATGTTTAAAGTGTGTGGAAAGTGTTTATCTTTACACTTTAGATATGCTAGAAAATGGAGGCTGAGAACATGGGAACAACTGTGGAGTTAAGACTGAAAAATGTGAAAAACTGGGCCATGTGACGCGCGTCTCCATATTACAGTTCTGCCGCTACTTGGCTGAGCTTGACTCTACTTGTTTTAGCTGGTGATTGTTTAGCCCCTGCTCTGGTGAGGTTCCAAGCAAAATGTGACGTCGACAGACTGCCGGTCACTGATTGGTCCGACACAAGAATCAAATCGAACAATGTCGAACTGTAGATCAGTTAAAAAGACTTAAAAAACCTGAAAAACATGCATTAATCTCCGACATTAAGCATAGGAAATGTCTAAATGTCTCACTATTTAACAGAGGAGGTGTATTTAGCGACAGCACTGCTGAAAGCCGTGACGTTCTGCCGTATTTCAGTTCAGTGGCCGTGCTATGACGACCCCACCCACTTTGAGGAGGTACTATGAAGTAACAGAAAACGTTGATCTGATACCAAAACCATGTAGAGCTGATGGAAAAGTGTCATATGTCATGAAACTTGGACCTAAAAAGTAAAACTGTAGCTTCTCTACTTAGTTGTCGAACAGGTAGTTTGATTACATTTATATTCTTTACAAACGCTGACAAATGGTGACGTTCTGTTGCTTTGGTCCTCACTAAAGGTCCATTCATGCTCCATTTTCATCTGTTTTCTGTCCGTCTGTCCCTAATGTTATCACCATCTCGCAGAGACGCTCCTCGAAACTTTCCGCTATTTTTAAATCACATAAACTCTTCTTTGTCGTTCTCCTGACTGATTGGACCATTGTTTGTATACTACCCCCACGATTTCCAGTGACATTGCTGCGTTTTGTTTTGGAAAACAAATACAAAGTGCCCGTCTGACATTTCTGACAAAGAGAGAAGAGACACACACACTTTAATGTCTGCTGATTATCGATGCAGGTAACATTCTTCTGACTCAACTCGTGCCAGCACTCACACTCCGACCTAAACGGAGGTCTGATCCACCAGAACACAACATGTGCCTGTGCAGGATGTTGGATTTATTTTGAGGAACTGTGGATATTTACACTTTTGTTTTGTAACTGTGTGAAAGTTACAGTGATAAGCAGCTGCTGATTTTGTTTCTCAAACAGGTTCAATCCCACCAGCGGAAGATGAAGGTGGACGACAAGGGGCCCTCAAGAGGTTCAGTGCCATGTGGTCGTCCTTCCGCAGAGGCAGAAAAGAGAGTGAGTCTTTGCAGGGAGAAAAAGAATGATTGGGTTAAGTGAATACTGTGAATACTGGTGGAGCTGCTGTTCTGAGCAGCAACTGAACAGTCACAGGAAACGATGTGAGACTCTTTGTTTTCACACTGGTGACAAAGGCAGAAAAAGGACAAACGGGTCAAATTACAGAAGTGAACTCCACCTGAATGCTTGTCATCACAACATGTTTTTATCACTGATTTGGGCTTTAAAAAACAGAATGGAAACACAGACATTACGTAATAGTTTTTACACTTGACAGAGGTGGAACATTTTCTATGTATTGATTTAAAAAGTGAAGCCATCAATAAAGACGTTTGACAAAGCGCCGTCCACAAAACACACAAACACACACTGTCAGCTGTGTTGATACAGACTACACCTTTAAGAAGACACTACAAACATCATAGTGAACTTCTAGGCCGGTTTTCATCATAGTGCGGTTTGGTATAGTATGGTATAGACTTGTGTTTTCAGTGAGAATAGTACCTTTGTACCTTCGGAGACGTCAAGCTTTGTATGAGATTAGACTGCGGCGGGCGGGAGTGACGTTTTTCAGCTGATTGTCATGGTTAAAGCCGCTCTACCTCCACCCTGACCTGACCGTACCATTTTTACTCTGGTACCCCAGGGAAGGGTGCCAAAAAAATGGAACGGAGCTGGTTATTTTGGTACTAGTCCTAATGGGAACGTCAGCAAATCACCAAACTATCGGTCGTCTTTTTTTTCTTTTTATAATTTTACGGCAGTGTAATGCTGCCCTCCACGGTTCGGAATTCCCAGTCACAGTTTGTGCTCAATTACAGTTTGAAGTCCTCTCATCCTGGTCGCACTCTTCTTCATCGCTGCACGAAGTTCTCAAGCGTAGTTCAGAGTTCCTCGATGAAGCTCTAAGTGCTCCACCCAACTGCTTTCTTGCCTCCTCAGTTTCACCTCCCTCTTATCCTCCCCTCTCCCATCCCCCTTCACTACGATGTTCTTCTTTTTATTACAGTATTATTATCAGGGCTACAGACATGAAGTTATGCACTATAGCTTTGAACATGATTTAGATACGCGCACCTCTGTCCATACAAGGTGTCGTAGCTGACAATAACAGAGGAGGAAAAACAGACCATGGTTAATGAAGCTGCCTGTAAATCTGCTATGTTAGATTCTGTGGTCCCCCTGCATGCGAAAACACAATTTAAACGTCTACCTCTCTCTGTGTAGAAGGGAAAGAACTGGAGCCCCCAGAACCAGAAGGCCCAGCAGCGGCAGAGAACTCATCCCGACAGCAACGCTATGCCAGTGGCCAGTACTTCTTTGAGTATCTGGTGGTGGTCAGCCTCAAGAAGACCAAGGACGACAGTAGCTATGAACCCGAGATCACCTACCAGTTTCCCAAGGTCAGTTTGACAGGTTTGATGGCTTTTCCACAGGATTAATTCCAGCTGTGGTGCACACATCTGCATGTGATCCCCCTCTGTGACAGGAACATGGATTCGAAAGTGAAAGATTGAAACTATAATATATAGCAGCAGCTACACCCTGGTGTGACTATTCGCATCTCCATTGCTTATATTACTTACAGTTGTTCAAGGTGGTGATTTAAAATGGAAGTATAGACATTATGAATTGTAAATTGAAAACAAAGATAAAAATGCGATAATTTCAGTGTAAACGAGTTAAAAACTGGACATTTTTACTTACATTTTCACATTGAATGAGTATATTTACATTCTGTGTATAGGGTCTATTACTGTGGCTTTAGAAACACACTGTTGTGAGGTTGTTATGTGGACATTCTGAATCCTGGCTTGCATAACATGACCTAGAATAACAAATAAAATATGTTGTAAGCATCACAAGTATTTCTGCGCCTTCGTCTGCCAAAATCCAGCCTAAAAATAAGTCAAGTATCAGAATATTGGTGGAAATATGTAGTGAATTTGATCCGAACACTCAGAACGTTGGGTTGGCTGCGAGAGAAATAAGGAACTTTTCAGAAATGTTGTGAAGAACAGAGGTCTGTGTGTGTGTGTGTGTTCTTTCAGAGGGATGGGATGGCCAGACGTCAGAAGGAGGAGGAAGAGAAGACGCTCAAAGCGATCACACTGTTCTGTTTCCCAGAGGGCATCAACTGGGCTCCTCTGACAGAATACCACAGGTTTGTCCGCTGCTTCAGAAGTTTCATATGCTGTTGACTTTTTGGGTGTGAAAAAGACGAGTGTTTACAACAGTAATGAATCTTTTCTTCTTCAGCCTGTGTTTCCTTTGTCACTCGCTGCAAATCAGCCCTGAAGCAGATTTCTCAATCACTGTGGAGTGTAAAGTTCATAGAGGAATAAAAAAAAACAAAGCAACAGAACTTTGTCATTCGCAGAAATAATGATTTAATGCAACATCTGTTTGCTGCTGCACTTTTCAAAAAGGTCAGATATTGGGCAGAGCAGGTAATTGAAACAACACGATGGACAAATGTTAGCAAAGGCTAAAATTCTTTAGTTCTTTGCCGGTTCAACAAAAGAAATGCAATACATGCATGTTAAAAACAAGACATATCTTTAAGTTAGTATAATAATAATTTGATTCATTGATTACTTAGAAAATTAGTACAAGTTTCTCTGATTTTTCAACTTCTTAAATGTAAATATTCTCTGGTTTCTTTGTTCCATATAACAAAAAACTAAAACTAAAGCTGGATCATTTTGGTTTGTGGAACAATGGATTACTCGATTAATGAGGAAATAATCGTCAGATTAATTGAATATGAAAATAGTTGTTAGTAGAAGCCCTAGTTAGTATAGTGGTAAATATAGTAGCATGGGAGTTAATCTTTTTGCTCCACCTAAACTTTAATGTGCTGCACATTCAAATGACAATTAGATATTTACCCACATTATTCAGCTCTAATCACAAAAGTAATTTGTGTTTTTGTTGATTGATTTCAGTAAATCTGTGTTTTGTGTTTGCAGCGAGACCTTCTCCTTCGTTCTGACTGAGATTGACGGCAGCAGAAGAAATGGATACTGCAGGAGGTTACTGGTCAGTGTTTCCGGTCACCAACGACTCCACTGTTTATCTGTTTATCTGTTTATGATCATTAAAAAGCTTCTTCTTCTTCTTCTTCTTCTTTGTCTAAACCCTGAAGCCTGGAGGGAAAGGAGCCCGCGCCCCTGAGGCGTACTGCATCATCAGCAGTCTGGCTTGTTTCGGCCTTTTCTCCAAGGTGAGGTGAACACTGAGCTGCACGTGTCCACGGAGGAATTTACCACTTAACAACTTAAAACTGTTGTTGGCAGGATCGTGTGATAAATAATTGTTGATAGTTTCAGAGTCTCATCCACAATGTCGGCTCTCTGTCTTGAACCGCTTTATCTGTATCTGCTACTTTTTATAATTAAGGACTGATTAAAATATAAAATGGAAGATATTCTATTACACTTAGGCAGAGCTCAATTAAATGGTTAAAGGGGATTTTTTGTTGTTTTTCACATCTATTAATGTTTATTTATCAGAGACAATGCAGTGAGACATAGTGTTTATAACGTATCACATGTAGAGTAAAAAGGACAATAATATAAGACCTATTTCTCATCTACATAATACAATGTAAAATATCCAGTCTCAGCCAGCTCTTGACCTTTTGCATCGTCATGACCTTCTGTTCTCCCGCATGTGTGCAGATATTTGACGAGGTGGAGAAGCGGCGGCAGATCTCCCGGGCTATGATCTACCCATTCATGCAGAAGCTGCGGGAGGCCCCATTCCCAGCTCCGGGGAACACTGTGGAGATTAAAAGCTTCATTCCGGAGTCGGGCACTGAGGTCAGATCAGAAACTCCTTAAAGAGCCCCGTCCTGACCTGGCGTCAGCGTCTGTCCTGAAAGATCCTGTCACAAGTATGACAACGTTTAGTCCGACAGAGACGGACAAGAATCAGGAGAATTTAAGTCAATGTTTGGATTAAGATGATATTGTAGCAGTAGCTACAGATGAATCAATGCACAGCTGTGATTTCAGTTCACTGTGAAACTGCAGCAGGTCAGAGGACGTCAGCTGAGGAGACGATCTTTAATGCGCCCTGAGGACGGATTCTCGTTCACACATGTTGGAGAATGTGACCAAGTGTGTCCCAGACCAACTCTAAATGTGGTTGTAGATCAGATCTGAAGACTCATTGAGACCTAAATTTAGAGCTTGTGTTTGGATCATTTAGGACAGACGTTAAAACCATGTCTAAACAGGTTTGCTGTTACTGTTTCTGAGCAATGCTCAGATTTGTTACTAACACCAGGCCTGAAAAGGATTCTCGCCAGGGTCAGGACGCTAGGATTTTTGCAGTCACACTGGTCTCCACTCCTCCACTTTTTAGGCAGCCTTAGGTGATGAGTCGAGAGGTGTGTCCCTCCACGGTGATCCTTCAGAAGTTTGACTCCGTTCATTGACACAATAGAAACATATTGAGCCACTAGACTGAGGGTTGGAACCGTAGACAGGACGAGGCCCCAGCTCGTCACCACCACAAAGAAATACTCACACAAACCTAAACAAACAGTGCAACTGGGTGACACCTGAGCTCCTGCAGGTAGGTGTGTCTGTGTCGGGTTGTGTCTGAACCTGTCCTACATCACCGAACCTGAAGCTCAGAGCGGAGCATCAGCATCTCACACCGAGGCCTTGTGTCATGTTTCAGCTGCAGCTCTCTGTCTCTCCTTTAAGTATTCACTCAGTTGTGGGCAGCACATTTCTACTTTGACCAGCCACCTAATTCAAGGTACCGGTACTGGTAACCAGCACTAGCAGTGGAAGTCCCAGACCCACATCAAATTGTGGCGATCATTCACTCGGCTGACGACCAGTCGGAGTGATTTCTTTTTACACCGATGTCCCAACATTGATTAATTATCTGCCAACGAGGTCCAACATGTGGGACGCACCAACACCAGCACGACACAGAAATCATTACAACTGAACATCATTTTCTGACCAAACAAGTACTCGGTTAATGGAGAGTATGAAAATGATCATTAGTTGCAGCCCTAGAGTCTGTTTGTGACAGTGGTCTCTCGCTCCCTCTCTCTCTCTCCCTCTCTCTCCCTCTCTCTCCCTCTCTCTCTCTCCCTCCCTAGATCATCAGTCTGACTCGCCCACTGGACTCCTGGCTGGAACACGTCAACTTTGCCACGCTGTTCGGCTGCCTGACAGATGAGGAGGTGTTAGTGGTGTTTGCCGCCGCTGTCCTGGAGAGACGCATCATCTTCATCGCAGATGAACTGGGGTATTTTACACAAAGAGATGCCATTGAGATGTACCCACGAACAGAGTTCATCTGTTCACGATCGGTTTCATCAAACCTGGACTGTTCCTGTTTTTTTTTCCTCAGCTCTAATGTGAACTGTCTTTGTCTCCGTGCAGCACCTTATCCCAAGTCATCCACGCAGTCACAGCCCTCCTTTACCCCTTCACCTGGCAGCACACCTTCATCTCCATCGTCCCCGAGATCCTGATGGATGTAGTGATGGCGCCAACGCCGTACCTGCTGGGAGTCCAGAAACGCCTGCTGGACCTGGTCATTGATCAGAGTGATGTGAGTTATCATTAAGTAATCTTTTTTTTTTCTTCTTTTTTTTAGTTTTTCTAAATATTATATTTAAACATTCTACCAAGTTTATACGCTCTAAATTTAAATGTTGTATTCTTCCATCTTCATCCATCTTCTACTGCTTTATCCTCTACAGCCCAGTGGACATAGGGGTTTTTATTCTTTAAATATATAAAATCCCTCTTTTTAAAAAACACATTCACCTCACCTTTGCTTCACCTTAAAAGCAACAGAATATCTTAACCACTTATTAGTGACCTCTAGCATACCTCTGTCAATATAAAGCAGAGCTCAGTTCTAGACACATACACTGTCCTATGCGAGCCTTTACCTATGTCCAATAAACTGTTGACAAGTGTTTGTATTTTAACTTGCACGGCTTTTGGGCAGTCCGTGGGCAAGTGGAAAGGGAACATAACTTGTAACCAGAGGGTTGTCGATTCAAATCCCCACCCGGCCAAAAAAGGCCTGGGGTAAGGTACCCAACCCCCAATGCTCCCTGGGCGCTACTCAGTGTGGCAGCCCACTGCTCCTAATTCTAGGATGGGTCAAAAATGCAGAGGAATACTTTCCCTAAGGGGATTAATAAAAACTAACTAACTTTTCTGTCCTTGACGGCACTAGAGAAACAGACGGATGAATTAGGAAAAATGTACCAATTGTGTGCATCTAAATTGTCATGTAGGCCTATTTTAATTAGATGGTTAACATGGTTAACATTTTAACTCATCATACCTTCTTTGATTTGAATGTCAGTTGTTGACGACATAGATGCTGTTCTACATATTTAAATGAGACAAAACATTCAAATTGGCCACTGATTTTACTGTTGTGGCAGATACAGGACATTTTTTCACTTAAACAAGATACTAATATATGAAAAGTAACTGAACAGTTTAAAATCCCATTCAGAATGATATTCACTTAGTGTTCCTGTTTGATTTCATGTCTCGTCATCTGTCTATTTCTTCTTCTTCCCGTAGATGCTAATGGTCGATTTGTCAGAGGATAAGGAGGAAACTTTCCTTTATTCTGTAAGTGTTGTGTTGACTCTAAATTCTTGAGTTATCAGTTATTTTTTAAAAATGTACAAGAAACCATTTATGAAAGTTAAACATGTGTATAAAACAATACAATCTTCCTTTTCCAGATGGGTGATGAAAGCTCTATTCTACCCCCGAAGCTCCAAGCGGAAATACTTGAGTCTCTGAGTAAAAGACAAAAAGCGTCAAGTGAGTAAAAATCAATCCTAGACAGTGAAGTGAAGAAGCAGAAACGGCTCCATCACCACAAACATTTTCTCTTCTTGTTTTTTTTCTTCCGCAGCGGTGGAGGAGCTGAACCGAGTGGTGTACGAGGCCTTCCTGCATTTCTTTGTGAGAACAGTCGGCCATTATGCGTCGTACGTGAAGTACAGTGGAAAAGAGCCGGGAGTGTTTGAGAAGAGGAGCTTCTACAAGGCCATCGAGTCCAAGACGACTCGACACTTTGTCAAGAAGTTCATCCAGACGCAGATGTTCGACCTGTTTATCCAGGATGTGGAGCAGCAGCAGCCTGGACCGCAGCAAGGTGAGGACTGTGGCGATGTTTTAAAAATACACGTGAACATGTTTGTCTGACTGAAATGGTACTAATTCAAATTTTTAAAAAACTTGGAAATAATAGAAGCCGGTACACGGAAGAATAAGACAACAGACAAAAACCAAGCCGGAACATTTGTTGAACTGATGAGGAGAAAAACTGGGCAGGTCTCAGGACTTCATTTAAGTTCAGGGAATGGCTCTCCACGTTTCAAACACAGGTTTGGGAGGTTTTGAGAGGTTTTTCAATCTCATATTTGAGGTAGACATGTCGATGTGACACATATCTTAGTGAACGAAAAATATGAAACAGCTTTTATTTATCACCTTAATCCCTAAAAAAGAATGAAGAATGAAAAAGTTTAAACATATATTATCTTAAATAAAGATAAAACTCTCACTCTCTCCCACCAAAGTCCATAGAGAAAACCAGTGTTTTTAACTCACTTGGACGTGGGAGCATCTGGTCTGTTGCTGACTTGTTTGCGACGTTTATGACACTCGGTGAAGTCCAAATGAAGGATTTCAAACCCCAAAGTTGCAAAGAACACATTTGATCTTAGTGGTGGAGGAAGCAGTGGATCAACTTTTCCCTGATGTGAAATCGTTGATTTTCTCTATGGACTTTGGTGCGGGGGTGATGAGGTGTCTATCTGGTGTATTTTATTGACTTGGAAACATGTTTCCATGATGCTGCTTTCCTCCTGAGAGTTTCATAAACATGTTGACTGAACTGAGACACAAACAATCCTCCAATGCCTGTCTGTTTCCTGGACGTTAGCTGGATTCCTATTGGACGGGCGAGCATTCGTCACAGCGTGCAGAGGTCGAAGTTCAGTGTTATACTTGGCAGAGTGAAAAAAAAACCCTTGTACAGTGAAAGGCCTTTTAAAGAAATGGGTTTCAGAGCACAGCAGAGCTGTTGGCGCGTCGTTTTAAACAGTATGTCTTGTAACCTAAGAACCCTTTGATATAATAATTGGTACAGTCAGTGCACTGATTCTGTCTCCTGTCTCCTGTCTTCTGTCCCGCAGGCGTATTTCACAAAAAGATCCTTGAATACCAGGAGAAGAAGAAAAGGGACAAGGGGAAGAAACACTAACTCTCTGCAGGGATCACTCGTGTATATACAGGAGTACATAGGAAAAGATGTAAATGTTGTGACTTGTGTATTTTTTTAATGTCCCGTGTTGGTTTGCTTTTAAATAATGTTTGTAACAATGTGTGTGTGCGTTACTGTATGGTTAACTTGCTGCTACTCTGTGAAACACTGGGACACTTGAGCGTCACATGTTGGTCCTCAGGCTGTGGAGAAAGTGTGTCGCTGATGACGAGCAGGAAAATCATTTCAAATAAAGCTGGGTTTTTTTTACAAAAAGTCCACGTTCCTATGATGTCTTATTTTTAGACTCTGTTATCCCAGAATTCCTCTCTGTGCAATGACCCCTGTGGGATAATATATGAGCCCAACTGTGCTGCATGACGCTTTAATATACATCAAACAGCTCAATCTGTTGTTTTTGTTTGATTTCATCGTTGACAAATGACACATTGAGATGATTGAGCTACAGTGTTGATTGATTCTTCTTTATTATTGTGTCATGAATAAGTACGAGTATGCCTAGCCCCAAATGGGCTTATAAGACACCATTATTTAAACGTACAGACCAGCAACAAAGAGAAGAACACAAACCACAGCAAACTAGAAACAAACTTGTATACATTTAAACGTAAAAACATCCATTCTACTCTGTCGTCATCAGTACATGAGAATATTTCTGGGTTTACGCTTGGTGAAGGTGTTTTTAGATCATCGTAGAGAGGACGATACAGAAGAAGGAGCGACTCGTTCTCAATTTCACCGAGTCCATTTCCCCTCATGAACGTTTTTAAATCAATAATTAAATATGTTGTTGGTTAGGGGGAAGCAACATAAAAGCACACATTTAGATAGGTTGTTCAAAAATGAAATATTATTTTAATGAGTAGGATAAATCTGTATTAATCAAAAAATAACAGGAGAAATTATAGGTTATGCTTAATTTGAATTTAAAAGTTGCGAGAACAATGTTAATAAAATAAATAGCATAACACCAGCAACATATTTTATATACATTAATGTATTTACATGTAAATGAACTGGATATTATTATTAGTGTTATTATAATTAGGGATGAGTTGATCTGATACAGAATAGGAAAAAAAGACTAAATCTGATATGATCCAAACATCTTTTATATCTCATGCTTCTCTTTGCACAGACTGTAAAAATGTAAATAAAAAGCAGCAGCATTTTTAGTCGGGTGTAGGTGGGCTGTATATTTTCTCTCTATTATTAATTATCTATATCTTTGAAATCGCTTGAAATGGCTGTAGGTGGCAACTGCATCACGTGTTTGCGGTGCATTTGTCTGCGTCATTGGCAGCTAAACAAAAAAGTAAACATCCGGACTACCGGCACTTTGCCTTTATCCCCCAAAATGCATTGCGTGTTGGTCACATGGTCTGGCGAGCTCAATTGCGAAGTACTCCCAAAACAATTCTAGAGAGAGTGCACTTGATGGCGCCATCTAGTGGGCAACACAAGGTTTAATGTTCATTTGTATGAAACAAATTAGTTGAAAAAAAATCAATGCTTACATTGTGATATTTCACTGTTATAAAGTGTTATAGATAGTTGATGGGGCATGTATGTGTGAAGTTAAGTTTCACTTAACTTCTTACTGTTTCACTTTTCTTTTTTTTTTAAACTTTCTATGCTTGTATGCACCTATGTCACCAGAACAAATTTCTTGTATGTGCAAATCATACTTGGCAATAAAGCTCTTCTGATTCTGATTCTGATTTTGAGGAGTCATACCATGGGTCCATGGGAGTCACTTGCAGATTGGAGGTTCTCGCGAGAGTTCGACGTATCTCGATAATTCAGAAAAAATGACTCCCCCGAAAAACAGAAAAACAATCAGAAAAGGTATTAAAAAAGTAATTTATTTTTGAAAAACACTAATAATAAGTAAACATGTGAAAAATACAACACACAGGAAGCATTAGATAAGTAAATAAAATCATCCCGTTGAACTACCCTCTCACAAGATGGCGGTAATGAGCCAACGGCTGCTTTGTCAACCGCCAGAAAGAACTGGGAGAAGAAGAAGTAGAAGAAAAGAAAAATTAAAAACAAACGCGAAGAAGAAGCAACAGCCAATAAGATGTGAGCTGTGAGAATCTGGACGTTTGTTATTGGTTGGTTCAAAAGTGTGAGGCCGCGCGACGTCTCTGCAGTTTGTCCTCGTTTGTCTGTGAATACACAGCGTCGGTAAGCTTTTCAGCTCATTTTACACAATTACTAACACATTATTTTAGCCAAATGTTAGCAATATATGATCATATTATTTAGTTAATAGTTCGTTGGTATACAACTTAACTCTATGGCGGCAGCGTATGCTTAGGTGAGTTAGTGTTAGCCAGCGATAACTTTACACTAAAGTCCAGATGGCTTTTACTAACTAACTGTTATATTAACGCACTTGTATTCAACAATTAATCGCGCGTCAGACGTTGAGTTTGTACCGTTGACCTCTGATATTGACTTAAATTCCAGGTTCGCTGTGTCTGTCATAATAGGAATATTGTGAGAAAAATGGCCGACAACGTCTCTGGTGGCGCCGCTGAATCCTACGAATTTGATGCTCCGTCTCATGTCATCGACTTAAAAGAGCTGGAGAATAATGAGAGTGATGATCAGTGGTTTGGTGAGTGGCTGAGATTTATTTGTCTCCACTTTATTAGGTACACAGAGAAGTGAAGGGATGATGTATCTCTTTGAACAACATTCTCCTCTTCTCTGACCTCTGGCATCATCAAGGCAATGTGGTCCCCAGAAAACCCGCTTTTTTTGGAGCATTCTCTGTAAATTCTTGAAATAGTTGTGGGTGTAAATCACAGTAGATCAGCAGTTTCGGGAATACTCAGACCCGCCCATCAAGCAACACCTACCATTCAATTCCCCTTTCTTCCCCGTTATGGTGCTTGGTTTGAACTTTGGCAGGTTGCCTTGACTATGTCCCCAACTCGAAATGTATTCATTTTTACATTCCATTACATTCAGTTGTGATTGGCTAATAAATTGGCTGGTGTGTGTGTATGTTTTATCTGCCACTGTGTCCTACATACAGAACAACAGGGTGGGGGAGCAGATGGTCACCTTTGTACACCTTCCAGACCCGACTGGCCCTTTATGAGAAGTAATATTCCCAATGTGCCCAAGGCTATTGTCAGTCCTCACGTCAAGACAGACGTGGACAATGGTGAGTTCTCTCTTTTCACCGGCTCAGCTCATTTCACCTCGGCATGGTTAAGTTTTGTTTCCACCAGCATGTTTTTTTTAGTACCTGCTCTTGCGTGGAAGCCCGCTGAGTAGATACTATGCGTGACGTTGCCAGACTGCCGGCCAGTGATTGATCAGAGTGCCCACAGAAATCAAACTGAACAGTGCCGAACTGTAGATCAGTTAAAACTACTTAACAATCCTAAAACAACGTGGGTTAGTCTCCAACAACTACCAGGGAAATGTCACACAGGAGTGTATTTTTTCACTACTGTGTGTACGAAAGTTTTCAGTTTAAATACTTTTAAAACAATTGTTATATAATTCAATGACGTATTCTACATATGACTGCTTATGTGGACTGATCAATGTTCTAGTGCCTGGCACGTCCACTTATCCACCTCCAAATATTGTCACATCTTGGGGAACTGGAACTACTGTGTCTCAGACCAATGCTCAACCAAGGAGGAGGACAGCAGCAGCAGCGGCAAATCAACCTCCTGCCCAACCACGCAGGTACTGTTCATGTGAAGGCTACACGTGTATGACAGAGTGAGATGTGGCTTGTAATTGTTAAAGCTGTATTATCATGTGAGTGGACATGCAGGGTGGCTGAAAATCTTTGTGCTGCTCCAGTCTGGATGTAGTTGTGTGATTAGGTTTAAAATTGCCTTCATAGCAAATCCTATTCAGTGGAAATGGGTGTTTAGGCACTTGAGAAACTTGTATGCTTTTCATAGTGAAGTACTGACCACCATAAATCCTTTTTTTTATTATTTTAATTTAGGGTTTCAAAACGTAAGGGGGCAACTGGTAGTTCAGCCCCACCACCAACCGCAGCTCCACCCTCAAAGAAACACAAAAAGTAAGTCTCATCGTTCTACCGTTCTCCTGCACTCTACAGCAGCACATGCTCTGCACCTGAAGTGGTTTTATAGGTTCTGTACCAGTTTTTCAATAATATGCTCTGTTGACGCCACTACTTTGTTTCACGATTTAATTATTTTTTATTTGAGTTTTTAATTATAGCTATTTTGTTCCAGGAGTCCTGTTGCTCGTCCAGCTCAAAAAGCCAGCAGCGTCCTCCGCAGAAGTGTACAGCCGAATTCCAGGGCTGGACTTCGCAGAAGTGCACAATTGAGTTCCAGGACTGCACCCAAGCCCAGGGCGGCAGCTTCCAATACTGCACACACAGAGTAAGATCACTCTACCATACATTTGGTCTGAAGTCAGTTCACATACTGTGTGTATATTCACTTTAAACCAGAACATCTTGGCGCTTAACTAAGAAATGATATTGATGGATGGCTGTATTAGGACATATACGTCGACCAGCTGGGGTTGTTTTTGCTCATTCACAAACTGAAGAAAAGATACGGTCAATTACTGGAACTGGAGAGTTCTTGTAAAACTAAGAATTTATTTTGTGTTCAAACAGGCCATGTAGCTCTGAAGAACAGGAGCTGGAGCGCATCAGGAACCTCCAGAAAGAAGTGGCTCTGCACCGCAAGAAGAACGAGGCGAGCTACAAAGCTGCTCTGGCTGGAAGTGAGTGGACACAACTGATTTACTGACTTTATGAGCAGCTGCAGCTCCACGATGATTTCTAAAAGGACGTCTTTGTCACTGTCCTTTCAGATCCACCACCAAAGAAGACTGTCCTGTCTACAACTGTGCCTAAAGAGTTCCACTTCAACACGGACACGCGTGTGAAGACGACCACTTCATCCAGCAGTGCACAGAGAGAAGTGGACTTTATGAGTCAGCTTCGTAAACCTTCGTCCCCTGTGAGTTCTTCATATGATCAAAGTACTTAGATAAAATGTTATTTAATAGAAACAACAGTTAAGTGATAACATATGATACAGTTCTTTTGTAGAAGCTTAGGTACTTTTTAACGTAATAGAAATTGAAAACCACTGCAGAAGTATTTGATTAAGTTCATTCATATCTTCATGCACTGTTTACTTTTTAGGTGAAGGCAATGAAAGGTGCCACGGTACCAAAACCCTTCAATCTGTCGAGAGGCAACAAGAGAGAGGTGGATGGAACAGGAGCTTATGTGTCCATGGCTGAGAAGATAGCCCAGTTCCAGACGAGAACTCCTGAGCGCTACCATCTGCGCAGCCGTCAGAATCAAGAGAGAGGTGCTGAAGACATTTTAATCTTCACTACTTTGTCCTGTAACTCCTCGTCTCTGTCCTGTGTCACTGAGCTTTGTATGTTTATAAAATAAAGGACCATCTCCAGTAAAAGGTGGCCACCTGAAGCTCACTGAGCCTCACACCCCTCACCTGATGACCCGCCAGAGGTTTCGCCCGCCGACTGTTAAGAGCAGTGCTGAACTGGAGGCTGAGGAGGTGGACAAACTTCACAAGTAAGATCTTTTTACAAAATAAAGTTTTAATCACTAAAACAAGTGGTCACACCTTTCTGCAACAATTGACCAAACGGACCAAAATGTTTACATGAGCGCACACACACATACACATAGACATAACTTATAATTCTGTCTCTTGGTAAAACAGCTTTTTTACAGCATTTTCAAATATGTTTGTACGAAATGTTCCAGTCATGCACTATAGCTTTAATGTAATTTTGAAATAAAGTAGAGGTCTTTGATCTTCCATGTTGGATTGTCAAATATCGCGGGCCGTTAATGAATGTTCTGTTGTGATGGCAGGTTTAAATTCAAGGCCCTGGAGCTGAACAAGAAAATCCTGGAGCGTGCAGAGGAGCTGAAGAAGCCGGCAGTGAAGGAACCCACGGTGCCTGAAGGCTTTGAGCTGCAGATTGAAAAAAGGCTGCAGGGGAGACAGAAGCCCCAGGAAGAGAAGCCACACACCTTTAAATCTCAACCTCTGCCCAAGAAGATCCTGGAAGGAGTCGTGGTGAGTCCCTGTCATATGAGATCAAGAAGACTTGTCTAACTTTAGGTGGATGAATGTAAAGGGGAGGATTTCTTGTCAACAGGGAATACCAGAAAAGAGAGTTCTCAATCCAACTGTTCCAGAGTCTCCAGCTTTTGCTCTGAAGAACAGGGTTCGTGTGGAGCGTAAGGCCGAGGAAGTAAGGAAAACGTGTATTACTACAACAATAATCATGTCAGCAATGCTAACATCCACTGCAGGATTTCCATGGAAAAGTCCTTTTAACCTGGTCTTGTCTCTTGTCAGGTCAAACAGCCGTCACCAATCAAGGCTCCTCCGGTGCCTCACTTCGGCCTCCCCTTCCAGCCGCGGCTTCCAGAGAGCCACCATGTGGAGGTGTGTCCTTTCTCCTTTGAGAAGAGGGAACTAGAGAGGAGGGCACTGAAAGAGAAGAAGCTGGAGGAGCTGCGAAATGAAGAGGTGAGTCTCATTCACTCCCTCAGCTCGGCTCAGTGTGTATCAGAGAAGAGCAGCTGTAACTTTCTAAGTTTGCTGTGACTGTTTCAGGTTCCTCAGTTCAAAGCTCAGCTGCTGCCAAACTTTGACACTGTGCTGCTCCCTGAAAAGAAGAAGCTGGAGCCCACAAAGCCTGAGCCCTTCAGACTGATCGCGGATGAACGTGGTGCTGTGAAGAGCAGTCAAAGGGAACAGATGGTACGATGGATGGATAGATCTACCGCTGAACCCTGCACAGATGTGTTTTTTGGAAATGTTGGAATTCAGACGTGTCTTCTGTGTCTTGTAGCTGAAAGAAGAACAGAAACAACTCGAGGAAGCAGCAACGTTCAGAGCCAGGCCTAACACAGTCACTCATAAAGAGCCTTTCCAGCCCAAAAAGGGGGAGCGGGCTGCAGTAGGTATGACTAATGGCGCTTTTCCACTAGACAGTTGTTGTGCGGCCAGTGTAATCACTGGTGTGCATTGAGTGCATCCAATAAAGGAATAAACACATGAACAATGCCGTACTGTAGATCAGTTAAATAGATGTAAAAATCCATGCGTTCATTTCCAACATTTGACAAGGACATTTCTAAAGTCGTAACATTTAAGAGAGGAGTCTGGTGTATTTAGTGACAGCACTCCCGAAAACCAGCAATCGTGAGCCCAGTCAAAACCTGTGACCAGACCCCATGTCTACGTTCAGTCGTGTAGGAAGTACTGAGCTGATTCTAATGATTCAGTTCACTGAAAACTGCTTTGTGTCATGTGACTCACTGTGCTCCTCTTGCCCCGACAATATCTGTCACTACACTCTTAAGACCTCTCTAACTCTTCCACAGCGGTAGAGGCCTTTGAGCTGTCGACAGAGCGGCGTGCTCGGGAGCGACAGGAGTATGAAAAATTGGCCAGCGAGAAGGACGCTCTCAGGGCGCTAATGGAGGAGCAGCAGAGGCAAGAGGAGGAGGAGCGAGAAAAAGAGGAGGTCGCCAGGCTGCGACACGAACAGGTCGGTGGCAAATGTGACAATTTGTACTTGGAGATCGGGGACACACATGACTTGAGTGAAATGTTTAATCTCTGTTTTCTGTGCAGGTTCATAAAGCTCAGCCCATCAGACACTACAGACCTGTAGCAGTGAAGAAGAGTGAAGTTCCTCTCACTGTCCCACACTCTCCAAACTTTTCAGATCGCTTCCGCCTGTGATTAAATAAGCCATGTTTTTATGTCAGATGCTGATCACATGACGTTCACGTGTAAATAGATGTGTATATGTGAAATTGCTGCAGCTCCATTTCCTTTGAGCTTTACATTTTAACAAAGCGCAGTTACACAAACTCTTTAATTAAAGATTTTTTTAACATCAGTCATGGTGGTGTTTTTGTCTTTTTCTTTATGTACATGTGTGATTCTGAAATGTTTTACCATAGAATTTGTAGAACTGTCTCCATGGTTCAAACACACGAGCAAGGCGTTTGAGGGGAGATGATTCATCATCTGTCTGGTCATTACTATGTATTAGTGCTGTCAACGTTAACGATTAATTTAAAACATTTAATGCGTTAAAAAAATGAACGCCGTTAGCGTTGTTTGTTTACTTCCGGTAGCGACTGACCCAGTAGAGAATAAAGGGCTGACGGAAGTCATGGGCGTTGCGAGATCCCTTTTATAATCTACCCTCGAGAGGAACCGGCGGGTCAAGAATACACACTTTGTATGAGGACGACAGAGCACGGCGGAGGAACATGCTCAAGCAAGCAAAGGATACGGGGGAATCCGCGAGAAGGGCCGCCGTCGGCCCCCGTACCCTAAGCAGTCCGCCGCCCGGGTCTCCTCACAGCAGACCACTGGACTTCTGTGAACAACCACAACTACTTGGGCGTCACAGCGCATTTCATTGATCAAGACTTGACTCTGAAGTCGATTGCACTAACTGAGTCAAACGTCGGAGCGACACTATGTCGAGGCATGTGCTGACCATTTTCCGGATGTTGCAAACGAATGGAAAATCAAGGAAAAATGAAGCACACTTGACACTGACAGTGCCCGTAACATGGTTGTAGCCGCGAAGCTACTTCCGTTTGAACACCTGCCTTGCACGGCCCCCTTGACCCTTCTCACTCTCTGGCCATGCCGTTGTCCCCTGATAATGTAAACAAAGTGGTCTGCCTCAGTAACTGGCTGAATGAAGTAAAAAATTATTACTTTTATTGTTGCACTGTGCATATGTGCACCTGTTTGAAATGGAACTGGCACAAAGATTGAACATGCTGTATTTTTGTTGTTATCATTAATGTTACTAGTTCATATAAGAAATAATTGCTATTATATATTGTTAATAAAAACATTAGTGCTGGTTCCACTATAAAAGCTCAAACAGCAGCGATCCTTGAGCATGTCATTATCCTGGCAAAAAAGTGATTCATAAATGTGAATGGTGTGTCCAAATATTACAAGAGTCACAAAAACATAAGGATGCATATTTTTGTGACCTATTACAGCCTTAAAAAGGTCATACATCAACATGTCCTGGAATGACTTTATAGATGCAGAGAAAGCTCCCCCTTGTGGACCTTTAATTACCAAAGTTGTATATTGTTGACTAGTTTATTTACTCTCCCAACTTCACATACGATATGCAGATGTGGGGTAAAGTGTTACATTTAAAATTACGTTCTATTTAAAAGGACCTTTGATGATTTTATGTTTTGCTCGCTGGAACCCCACAATGTCAATCAGAACAGGCTTATTCTGAAAAAGTCACGTTAAAGCTCCGCCTGCTGCACTTACAGGTCTGGCCACCAGGGGTCGTGTTTAGCTGGGACTGACGGTGACACGCTGCACTGTGAAACGAAGAGGAAAAGACCGCAGATACCGCACCTTCGACCTAGGTAAGCGAACAAAGACCAAGTATGAAAAAACAAAACAAGTGAGCTAAAGGAGGACGTGTCTGGCGCTTTCTTAAGATAATCATCTCGAGCAAAGACCTCATTGACGCGACCTGGTGTGTACGTGTATAGTTCAAAACAGACGACTCGATGTATTTTAGCAGAGAAGTGGCTAACGTTAACGAGCTAACTTTCCCATCGCTGTTTGCTTTGGGTAACTTCGGGTCGTCAAGTCCGTGAAAATCAAATTTTTTGAATATCTGGTGAGGGCTTTCAAAATAAAGTTCTTAGTCACGCGTGGGCCGTTGAACGACTCTGGCCCCCACACGGGTTGGTTTTAATTTGAAAGTAATATCCAGTGCCGTTTCCTACTTCCCCTGCTGTCTTTACGCCGTCAGGAACTTTAATGGCTAACTAGCAAGCTAACTGATATTAGCTGGTTAAAGTTGCTGTTTTTGAGGCTGCGTGTTTCCTGAAACCACTCAAACTCGTCGATAACAGCGTCAGTTGGGCAAATGTTGCGGCACAATATGTTAAATGAGCTTTACGTGATGTGACGCGTTTGCTTTGCAGTTAATGAATGGCTACGTTGCTACTGAAACCAACAACTCGTAAGTGCTACGTGTTGTAAGTCAGTCTGTGTTTGACTACAGCTGAACAGAACGGACATAACTAACTGACGCTTTTTCAGTGGGACACAAGACTTAACCTGCTTTAATCCATGTGTAATATTAACTAAACACATGGCCACATCGCACGAAGTGTACATTCTCTGGTCACTTTATTAGGTACAGTTGTTGGACTTAACTTGAAATATCTGCCTAGACTATTCTGAGATGATAGAGGAAACCGAAATTAAATCATTCTTTCATCACAACCAAGGCATGTAGAACATCATTTCTGAACACTGAATAGGATAAGGTTATTGTTTTCAACAACGTAATGGAGTAAAGAGGGCTTGGTGATATGAAACGTTTAGAAACTAAATGTTATATAGTTCTTAATAGACAGAAAAACACTCCTAACATTTTTGTTTTTGCATCTCAAAGCATGTAATGCACACACATTCTATTACAATCTATCGATTATTTCCTTGATAAATTGAGTAATGGTTTGGTCGGTAAAATGTCAGAAAATGTTGATCAGGGTTTCTCAAACCTGGAAATGATGGATCATCAGAATCAAAACGTGTCCTCTTCTATGATTGCACCTCAAGTCTAAGAGAGTTCAAACCACCCTGATCTGAACATGTTTATAATGTCAAAAAATCTAATTTGTCCTGTGTAGACCTGCAACTATCAATCACGTATTTGTTTGGTCCATAAAATGACATAAAATCAGTGTTTACCAAACCTGGAAATGATGATGTTCTTAAATGTCTTGTTTTGTCCACAAACGAAAATGATTTAGTTTTAATGACTTAATTGCTGTGTGGCACAAAGAATTGAAAAGTATTCACATTTAAGAAGCTGAAAAATCATTAAACTTGTTTCAGTTTTACAAAAAAACAAATACTCGAGCTGATTAATCGATTGTCAGAATAGAAAATTAAATGTTAATCAAGTAATTGTTTTACCTCTCCATAGTTGTACTGAAGTTTTTTGTTGTGTTGATTTTGAAGAAACTTGTGTGTGTGTACTACTGTGCAAAAGGTTACCATCAGCTTTAATGTTTTGTATTAGTAAAAGCTATCAATGAGTTTCTGCTACAGTTTCAAGAGAGCCCGCATTGTTCAAGTATAAGGGTAGATCACACTAAATACTTGACACTGAAAACTCTAGAAGCTGTTTTTATTTTCCTGGAAAATGTGTTATAAATCTGAATACACGTTTCCTGTATTATTCTGGGTGTGTGCCAATAAAATGATTGAGAAATGATTATACCATGTGGTCACTGTAGCATTTGCGAAAACAACATACCTAAAGGTGGCTGGCTCCAAGACTTTTTGCAGAGTACTGTATTTGTGTCTCCTGTAATAAGGTCTTACTTCCTCATTTTCCATGTAAATATACACACACGTCATTTCTCTCAGAACAAATGATGCTGTTTTTAGTCCGTCTGCCTGCGCTGATGTCTGCTGACTGTATTTGAATATAAAATCAGTGCTTCCCACAGAAGTTAAGCTTGTTCAGACCTGGTATCATCCCACTCAAATAGACAACCCTAAGTTCAGGTCTTAATTAGAGCTGCAACTAATGATTATTTTCATAATCGATTAATCTTTCGATTATTTTCTCGAATAATCATTTGGTCCATAAAATATCAGAAAACCTAAAAAAAATGTTGATATGTGTCAGACCTGGACATGATGATATTCTCAAATGTCTTGTTTTGTCCAGAGCAAAGAAGTTAAGAAAATATTCACATTGAAGAAGCTTAAACAATCTGAAATCTTGTTTTAATCATGAAAAAAGCTTCAAACCGATGAATTGATTATCAAAATAGTTGTCAATTAATTTAGTAATAGATTAATAATTGATGAATTGATTAGTAATTGATTCATCGATTGATTAATCAATTATTCGTTTCAGCTCTAGTCTTAATGCACCCAAAAACCGAGTTCAGAGGAGAGTTAAGGACACGTTTGGTCACATTCTTTTGCCTTTGTGTATGTGGTCCTAGGGACACAGGAGAGACTGCTGTCCTCTGACCCACTGCATTTAGTACATTTCCCAGGGCCTGTACATTGATTTATTTGTAACCATTGCCTCAGTACTTGTTACTTCTAATGTCTTTTTTCCAATTTATTCCAGTGTGATTTACTTGCACGTTTGTGTTGTAAAACCCGGTAAAACATAATGAGGAGAAAGGACGTTGGCGCATATTTACATACAGCACACGGATGTGCGATCCAATTACATGTGATGACAGGAGATGAAGTCTGGGATGGACTTTAATGCCAGGTGTTAACAGCCATACATAATGCTGTCTGCGTTCTGTTTCTTGAGCAGGGTTAAAAGTTTGAGCAAGAGTTTTAAGTGAAGTATTAACACAAAAATACCATGTTAGACACCCATTTGTTGTATTGTGTGATTAAATGAATCAATGGAGGGCTGACACAATCCTTGAAATAATGTGAAAATAATTGGACATAGTGGGGAAAGACAACATATTTTTACATCATATTGAACCACTGATTTTTATAGTTTTCTTTAGCAGCTTCGGCTTATTGTATGAAGTTTTTTTGTAATTTAACTAATGGCAACCCATGCCTAATTGGAAAGGGAACTTGGCTTGTGACAGGAGAGTTGCTGGTTCAAGTCCCTGCCAGGTCAAGGGCTGGGGTACCGCTGAGCAAGGTACCAATCCTAATTGTTGATTGGACACTCTAAATTCACCCCAGCCATGGGAATATGTCCAGTGTACTCCTAGTGCTGGCTCCAAGCCTGGATAAATGGGTGGATTGTGTCAGGAAGGGCATCCGCTGTGGTCACCCCTAGAGAGGGAGCCAAAAGCAAAAATAAAGGTTTTGATTTAACTAATCTATCACAGGACTCCAACTTCCTACTTACTGAGAAACATTGGTCTCATTCACGAACATGTTCTGATGTAATTCAGTTTTTAGTCTTCAATTGCCATTTTAATTTGAGACCACTTTATACTGTCAGAAATCCATGCACTATTCCAGTGAGTGTACTGAGTGTTCACACTACACGGATACGTGTGAGTGTACTGACTGCTGTCTGTTTTGAAACACCGATATGAGCTGAGCTGGGCATTGCTTGCATAAGTCTGATTTCATCATTATTTCTTCATAACGGCACTGTCACAATGTTATTGCTGTGCTTGGACAACAGAGCCAGCAGCTTCTTCTTTTTTCTGAACTTAATAGATGAGCTGCTTCCTACAGTTATTCTGTCCATCTCTCTGTGGTACAGTGCTGCGTTGTCTGTGGCAGCAGTCTGATCTGAATGGACATACATTTCATATGATGTTAACATTCAGGGATGATTATGTTTTACTGTGGACACATTGCTGATCTACTTTGTTGTCTTTGGGCATTTCCAGGTAAAGCATGGCAATGACTGGCCAGAGCTCGTGCTCCTCTATGAGTAACCACACAAAGGAGCGGGTCACTATGGCCAAAGTGACCCTGGAGAACTTCTACAGCAACCTCATCGCCCAGCATGAGGAGAGAGAGATGAGGTAACCGCTATACACTGACCTTTTACATGACCATCATAGACAGACAGTTCTGTTTTTTTTTTGTTCCATGAGGTACTTGCAGTCTGACACTTAGTCAACAATGACTGTGGTTGGGAAACTAGCTTGAGACAAGGAAACCGATTCTAGCCACACAAAAGGCACACATGATAGAATCAGCTTCATTGCGTTATCTTATCATTCAACGCCCTTTTCTAAATGGAAACTGAAGTTTGTGTGACTTTAGTTGGTGTAGGAAGTGTGTAGTTTACAAAGAGAAAGTTTACCATAGAGAAAATCAGTGATTTTACATCACAGTAGGCAGCAGTGGACCAGCAGCTCCTGTGTCTCTGTGAGCTAAAATCACTGGTTTCAAAATGGTGACATGAAGCAGTGAAGTCATTTATAAGATATTGTAGACTTTGTTAAAAGGCTAAAATCTGTTTTTTCTAGTGTCCCTTCTGGCTGGTATGTTTTCAGCCAGAGACAATGTCCATCTCTTAAACTGGTTAATAGCACTGGGGATGCACACAGTGCTGCCATTTTCATGTTAATGTTGAAAGTCCAGGCTAAAGCATTTTATTCACCGTGGAAAATGTCTCTCCTTATAACCTTTGTTATGGCCTGAGCAAATATATATTACAGTCGTAGCATCACCTTCAGGCAAAAGGAGAATAAACAGTTTCATACATGGATGCACTCGACTCACCTCAGATGTGTCTTTTCAGACAACAGAAGCTGGAGAAAGTGATGGACCAGGAGGGTTTGGCTGATGAAGAGGTGAGTATCAAATGAACATTTGCAGGGTTTCCCAGAATGCTTTGTGGCAGTATATAATGATGGTCTTCAAAAGTGCAAGCTGTTGACTAGTATCAGAACGTTTATGCTCAAATCAATGTAGCTATATATTTTCTACAACTCAACAAGTAGTTATTTTCATTCACATATCCAACCATCCATCTTTCTGTCCAAACCATTTGACATTTGTCAGAGAAAAATAACAACCTGAGAAGACAATAATCATTAAAGCAGATTTACTGCATTGATTTAGTTACATCTGGATTAGTGTCAATGTTTGTCTTAATGGCAAAAACAGTAGGGATGATGCTTCCTTTTCAAAAATACCTTTTTGGGATTCAAAATTCAAGGTGTTTGACTTCTAACAGAATGTTATTTCCCTCCAGGGACATAGTGCAGTTTAGTTTTGATATTAAAATGTCCAGTGATGGATGCAGTTAGGTAGCAAGTGTGTATTTAAAAGTGGTCTTTTTGCTTTACAGAAACGCATCCGACGCTCTCAGCATGCAAGAAAAGAGACAGAGTTCCTGCGTCTGAAAAGAACTCGACTGGGTCTGGATGACTTTGAGTCCCTGAAGGTGATTGGACGAGGGGCTTTTGGAGAGGTAAATTATGAGTTTGTTTTAAAATGTATTTGATGTCAACATGTAACTGATTGATTGACGGGTAATTTTAGTTTTTCCTCATCAAGCTTCTGTGTCAGTGTGGTTTGAGTTTTCTGTGTCTGCCTCCAGGTTCGCCTGGTGCAGAAGAAAGACACGGGTCACGTCTATGCCATGAAGATCCTCCGCAAAGCTGACATGCTGGAGAAAGAACAGGTGAGGCTACAGAATAGACCCACTGTCGTGCTGCTGTTGCTTGCGTTGGCCACATTCAAACCTGTGTGAATCCCTGTGTGTTTGTTAGGTTGGTCATATCCGGGCTGAGCGGGATATTCTGGTGGAGGCAGACAGTCTGTGGGTGGTCAAGATGTTCTACAGTTTCCAGGATAAGATGAACCTTTACCTCATCATGGAGTTCCTGCCTGGAGGTACAACCCTCTGGAGTTCCACACATTTAATTCTAATGTATTGTTTTATAGGGTTGATATTTTTGGCCGTATGTATGTATGTATGTATGTATACATCCATCCACTTATGAGTTTGTGAAAACATGGATAGATGAAGACTTTTAGTCAGTCACTTCTGACCGACTGTGATCGTGATGTGTGCCGCAGGAGACATGATGACTCTGCTGATGAAGAAGGACACGCTTACAGAAGAAGCCACTCAGTTCTACATAGCAGAGACAGTGCTCGCTATTGATTCCATCCACCAGCTGGGCTTCATCCACAGAGACATCAAACCAGACAACCTGCTGCTGGACTCCAGGGTGAGTCACTACAGCCATTGATTCCACGCTGTTCAAACAAAACTACAGACTATAACTGAAAGAAGTAACATTAAATGGTTTGTAATTCCATAAACTACAGCTGTTGATGTGAATTTAACATGCAGAGAGGACCAGACAGTGAACCACTTTAACTTACTAGTTTAATGACTCTAATGAGTTTGTGTGGTGTTTCCAGGGTCATGTGAAGCTGTCTGACTTTGGTCTGTGCACCGGGCTGAAGAGAGCTCACCGCACTGAGTTCTACAAAAACCTGAACCACAGCCTGCCCAGTGACCTCAGTAAACAAAGTCAGTAAAGCCTCTTTTTTATTTCTATTATAGTCTGCATGCAGCCCTATAAGATATTCAGGTATTGCATCAGGAGGTCACAGACTAAGCTGGAAAGTGTTAATGTCTCCACAGCCTTTCAGAACATGAACTCCAAGAGGAAAGCAGAGACTTGGAAGAGGAACAGGAGGCAGCTGGTACGTCTGAACGCGCACTGCAACACTCTTTGTTGCCTTTTCACTTATATTGGTGAAGACTGTGTATGGAACTTGTTTAACCTTGTTACGGTTAAAAATCTAATCCTAATCACATTCTGCTTGTTCCTGTCAGGCTTTCTCGACGGTGGGAACCCCAGACTACATCGCTCCAGAGGTCTTTATGCAAAATGGATACAACAAGCTCTGCGACTGGTGGAGTCTGGGTGTCATCATGTACGAGATGCTGATAGGTAACGACTCACAGACACACAGACACACATACAACACCTCGGTGAAATTCAGTATGTTCAGGGCACATGTGGGAGAAGTGACGGCTGTTCTTTGTGATCTGCAGGTTACCCTCCGTTCTGCTCAGAGACACCGCAGGAGACGTACAGGAAAGTGATGAACTGGCGAGAGACGCTCACATTTCCTCCAGAGGTTCCCATATCAGAGAAGGCCAAAGACCTCATCCTCAGGTACGATTCATAGATGCTGTGCTTTGAACTTAGTCCTGAAGCAGTAACTTGCATCCAGAGTGCTTTGTATTAAGCGTCTGTGTTCCTGTGTGTTTTCGAACAGGTTCTGCTGTGAGGAGGAGCACAGAATCGGGGCTACAGGTGTCGAGGAGATCAAGTCCAATCCTTTCTTTGAGGGCGTGGACTACGACCATATCAGGTTAGGACTGTTTTCATGAGCTGGTATTGAGAACATGCATCAGTCACGTGGAATCTTTCCTTGGTCACATGGTGTGTTCACACCGATCTCAGACGCGATAACACAAGTGACACACGTGTTATTAGAAGTTACCACATCGTCTTCTTTCCACCATATTTGACAAATAATATTATACTATGTGAAGTGTGGAACAATTAATCAAACCAAACCTGGGCGCTTTGCCATCAGATTTTTTTGTTATTCAAAACCCATTAATTCAGCTAACCCTAACCCTTAAATGTTGTTGTTTTTCCTGAATAAATGTATTAAATGATGATTTATCGATATTTAATATATGTATGTATGTATGTATGTATGTATATATGTATATGTGTGTGTATATATATATATATATATATATATATATATATATATATATATATATATATATATATATATATATATACACATATACATATATATATATATGAATCAAAAGCCCTTTGGAGCTTCAGGGCCCCCCAGTGGAGGGTTGGGGAACCTCTTGTCTGCATTATACTGCAGTATTTCACTTTGAGATGTTCCTCTGTTTTTCAGGGAGAGACCTGCTGCCATTCCCATAGAGATCAAAAGCATCGACGACACCTCCCACTTTGACGAGTTCCCCGATTCAGACATTCTCACACCAACTTCAGGTACTTCATGTCTTTTACCTGCTTCACACAGGTTTCATGTTTCTTGCCTCTGTAAGGAAATGCTTCAAACACTCTTCTCCTCCTCCTCCTCCTCCTCCTCTAGTCGCCCCGGTGTCCAACCAGACGGAGGTGGACCTGAAGAACAAGGACTGGGTCTTCATCAACTACACGTACAAACGCTTTGAAGGCCTGACCGCTCGAGGAGCTATACCGTCCTACATGAAGTCAGGCAAGAGATGAGCAACCCTGGCTTTTGTCCAACACCATCATGGAACCCCATTAAGTCGTCTGAACCCTTGCTGTCTGAAGAACTGAGAGTCTCTGTGGTACCTGACTGACGTGGAGAACTCCTCGTCACGCAGGACTTTGCAAATAATAAAAGGGGCTCAGTTACATCTGTTGCTTTCCACCGTAGGAACTGCTGCCTTCATTTCCTGCAGGTCTTAGTCTTTTCTCTGATGCTTCCGAGGTACTGCTCTACTTCCTGCTTCTACCTGAAAACACACTTGTGGGATTAAAAGTGATTGCGATTCTCTCCGCTCGCCTTTCTCACCAGTGGATGAAGTGTGATGTCTTCACTCCAGATACCAGCATCATCTACATTCCCTCTTTTTAAAAGAACCCCAGCACCAAGTCTGTTGGACCTGAACCGGGACATCCTCTCCATTCACTGCTCCTGTTTTAACTCAAACATTGTTATCAGTGGTCACTTGAAGTGAATCAGCTGCTCTTCAGGGATTCTGTCCACGTTTTTTCTTTGTTTTTTTTCCCTGTCACGTTCTGTAAGAGCTCAGCGTGAGGCTGCGGGCTCTTTGAGACGATTCAACCAAAGACCTTTTCCCTGTAACTTCCACGTGTCCTTTAATGGAACGATATTCTCAAATAGTAGTACGAGTATAAACGAGAATGATGCATTTTTTGCGGAACAAACGCGAGATACTATTTTTACACTATGTTCACTTAGCTTCTGCACCTTCTGTGATGTTTGATCCGACATGCGCTGCTTCTCCGGTTTGTGTTTGGTTTTGGAAAAGAAAAAAACCAGGACACTGTGTCATAACTGAAGCCACAAGCTCTCCACAGACGTCTCTCTGTAAATCGATCAAACATGCAACACAGCGACAGAGTGACCAACGCAGCTCTCACAGCTGCTGTTAAAAGCAGAGCGGTCGCACCAGCGCTCGTCGTTGGTAGGTCGCGCTGATTAACTCAAGGAAAACTTTGTGTTGAGAATAGTTACTGATCCTGGAAATGGAGATTACCAACACCCCCACAACACACTGATTCTTGAAAACAAGTCCTCATAGGACACTGCATTCACTTCACAAGTCGAAACAAAGCATTATCCCTAAACTTACACTAACCACAAGTCAAATCTCAGCTTAACCAGTTCCTCACAAATGAGGTTCCAGGTTTTGGTCTCTGTGAGGACTACTGGTCCTGACAAGGTCAGTGTTTATGTCAGGAAAAGTCCTAAAGAGGCAACAAATACGAGAACACACACACACACCAGCTGACACTGACTCTTTGTTTTTAACGTAACCCTGCCAGTGTCTCAGGGACCAATTCCTTTATCCTGCTTATTAAGATTGAATTTCTTTTAAATACTGAAATCTAACCCCGAAAACTAAGTCTTAACCCAAGTTGTGAGGACCAGCCAAAATGTACTCACTTTCTAGTTTGGTCATAAATATATACAAAAAATGCTGCGTCCACAAGACTTTGAGTTTTGGTTCATTTTTTAGATTTTGTTATTAAGGCCTTTGCGCATCAATGGTGACACGAAACAAAGGGCGCCCACTTTCAAATAACGTAGAGGTGATGTTAATAAGCACAACTCATTTAAACAGATACGTTATTATTAAATAACCAGATAAAAATGATGTCAGTGGAAGTAACAGCAATGTACTATCAGATATCAGTAAATCACCAACTGCCCCCTCGACTTCTATGGTGGCACGCCCTCTCCAGCTATTTATTTTTGCACATCGAAGACGATTTCTATCTTCATCTGCTGCGACAACAGTATAAAAAGTCAGTTTGACTACAGAAGAGACTAAATGAGCTCCGCAGGTGGGAACAGCGGAAAAACACCGCTATAGATCAGCAAAAAGTCCAATCTCGTGCATCTTAATGTCCAAATAAAAGTAATACCTGGGAACAGCTGATTCTTTAAAAAGAGGAGCGCTGGTTTCAGTCGGGAGCTTAAGAAGGTTTTTTTTCAGGCGGATTGAAACGGTTAAACAGCTATGCACATTTTTATTTCCAGATTTAGTCAAAAATATTATAAACATGAATAAAAACACGTGTCTGGTGCGCAGAGGCCTTCCTACGACGTTCAGTTGTAGGGTTTTAGCTTTGTTGTCGTCACATTGTTGCTCTGAATGTTTGTTTTTTTCTTGCGAGTCTCAGATGAATGTGTGAGCACACGGGGCTAAATCAGTCAACAGTGAACACAAGATCCAAAATGCTGTCATTTAAAATGAATGTAAATGAAGTTTTATTGAGTTTTACTTTTGAGTCTTGGACAAAACCTTTTATTTTTATTTTTATTTTTTTGCCACATTTATTCTAGAATGCTGTTTGTGTGACTGTAGTCTGGATTATCTTTTTTTTTTCCATCTTTACCCTGAGGTGTAACATTGGAAGTATTTTTCCTGTCTGACGGGGGGGAAAGTATGAAAAGGTTGGCATGGGAACATATTTCGTCACTTTTTTTAATATGTTTAATAATTGAGACTCAAATGTTTCAGCTAATTGGATAAATATGATTTATGAGTTAAGTTTTTAATTTACATTGTCGTACACATTTTAATTTTTGAATCAGAAATTTGTGTCTTGTGGTCAAAATGTAAACCTTGAGTTTTTGACAAATATGATATAGATTTGTCTTAGTTTTATTGATATTATAGAGTTTTCCCCACTCTCAATAGTTTTAAAATTTAGATTTTCATGCCTCACATTTTATAGTTTCCCCCAGCGTTTGCGACAGGAAAGAGCGTCCTTACACGCGCCGCCTCGGTGTGAAGGTGTTTCTTCTCGTCTTCTTCAGGTTCAGGTGGAGGTTGGTCAGTGTGTAGATAATATTAAAAAAAAGCTCAGCAGGTTGGAACATAGTTAGAAAAGCACAGTGAAGCTTTTTTTTTTATACGCTTTCACCAAACAGTAGAGTCAGCTCAAAAAGCAATAGAGCGCGTGGGTGTGGTTTCATTGATGATGTCGCAGTGAGTGAGTGAGTGAGTGAAATGTGAGGATGTGATCACGGATGAGGACAAAAAAAACGATGCATGTTGTTTCTACTAAAGCGATGCCGAGGTGAGTGTGTTACGTGTGTGAGTGTGGGTTTGGGGGCTGGGAAGGTGGGTGTACATTATTTAAACCACTGTTCTCTCTGTGGCGTGTGGCTGTTTTTGTTTTCTGCTATTTGACAATGAATTACTCTGCACTTAAGCGTGTTGCTGTCGTGTCTTTTCTTTTCAAGATGTCGTCATGATTGCCTGCACTAAAGAGCGGTTCGCGTGAGACCCCGGTCAACCGACTCGGTTTTAAAAAGGTTCATTATGTAAGAGATTCACTTTATCACAGGGGATGGGCAGTACGTCAATGTTTTATCGACATCATGACACGAGACAACTAGAGCTGAAACAATTACTCGATTACTAAGTTCGTCGTCAACTATTTTTATAATCAAATCAGTTTGAAGGTTTTTTCATGATTAAAACAGGATTTCTGATTGTTTCAGCTTCTTAAATGTGAATATTTTCTGGTTTCTTTGCTCCACATATCAAAGAAATCATTTAAACTGAGTCATTTTGTTTTGTGGACAAAAGACATTTGAGAACCTCAAGTTTTCTAACATTTTATGCACCAAACGATTAATCGAGACAATAATTTTTTAGTTAGTTGCAGCTCTAGAGACAACATATGGTCCTAGATTTTGGATGTTGTCATATGATAAAATATCTGATGACTCCATAGTTTTAAAGTATATTCCATTGATGATTATATTTATTATATAGAATTAATTAATGGAATACACTGAATGTATACATATATTGATTAAAATACACATGGAATCAACTAAAATGGTTAAAGAAATGTCCTAATTATTAGAAACAATGAAATTGCCACCCAGGTCTTATCTGAAATTAAAGTAATAAATGTATTTTAAGAATGTAATGCAGATCATAAACAGTAGATATTTTAATTTAGAGTGTATTTTAACGCTCAATGAAGCAACCAGTGTATAATTTTACATCTTGTTTTTCTCGATATGGCCTTATGGAAATATTGGTATGCTTTTTTTTATCATGATATACATCAATATCGAGTGGTGTAAAAGAATACCATGATAAAAAAATGTATTTCCCCACATCCCCCCTATATTAGGTTGTAAAATGACCTTGATGCATCTTCTGATCGTTGAGCTTCAGTTACCAGTAAATAAATAAATGACAGACTGAGTGTGAGGTAAACGCTGAAGAGAAGGAATGGTTTTATTTTAGTCACAGTGGAGGGAAAAAATTAATGGAGTGGAAAACATTTACAACATGATTCTGTGCAGGAGAGGGGAAAAAAACAGTCACTGCAGTCAAAACACCATCATGTGGTGTCATTACATACCAGTTTAAATTCAACACATCAGTGTAACAAAGAACTAGAAAATTCTGCGGCCAAATTTCGAGCGTGCCTGCTGTTCTTGCTGCCGATGTTGTTGGGTGCAGGGCTTGTGCTGGTGAAGGAGTAACATTTAGGTGGATTGAACCCTTAAAACTTGAAGTATTTAGACAAAGTGGTCATTTGGTGGAATCACCCTTTAAAAGAGACTCTCTTCCTCACTCTGTGAGGATCCAAACTTGCCTGGGTTGTGATTATTTCGTCAATCATCTCCCATTCATGTGTATGTGGAAATCATTCACAGTTTTTTGCAATTTTTGTCACCATGGATGCTCGAAACACTTAGAAAGTGCCCGCCATTCTCGGTCAAAAATGTCATAGTTTAGTATGTCGTCCAAAATGTGACAAAAATGTCATAGTTTAGTATGTCGTCCAAAATGAGACAAAAAAGTCATAGTTTAGCATGTCGTCCAAAATGTGACAAAAATGTCATAGTTTAGACCTAACATGACAGGTCAACTGTATGACGCTGAAAGAGCAGTTGCAGATAGTTTTTTTTCCGAAAACTGTTGCCTTAATTCTTGTGTTGTAGCCCGGCTAGCTCAGTCGGTAGAGCATGAGACTCTTAATCTCAGGGTCGTGGGTTCGAGCCCCACGTTGGGCGGAGCCTTTTAGGGCAATCAAGAGACTTCTTCTCCAAGAAGAGTCTCTTGGCCAAAAGACTCCTCCTCCAAGAAGAGTTAGAACTTCAAATCAAATGTAAACAGGCAATGCGTCCATCTTGGGATGTTGAATACCTGAAAATATGCAGACCATCAGATCATGTGAGTTATGGTGCGTTTCCACGGACTTGCACGGTGACTTTGCTTATTTAAGGATGATTACAGCTCACTCTGCTTGAGATGACCTCAGATGGTCTGAGGCACTTCTGGGATGTGTATTTTGAGTTTAACAGGTTTTTAACCACGACCTAACATGACAGGTCAACTGTATGACGCTGAAAGAGTAGTTGCAGATAGTTTTTTTTCCAAAAAATGTTGCTTAAATTCTGGGGTTGTAGCCCGGCTAGCTCAGTTGGTAGAGCATGAGACTCTTAATCTCAGGGTCGTGGGTTCGAGCCCCACGTTGGGTGGAGCCTTTTAGGGCAATCAAGAGACTTCTTCTCCAAGAAGAGTCTCTTGGCCAAAAGACTCCTCCTCCAAGAAGAGTTAGAACTTCAAATCAAATGTAAACAGGCAATGCGTCCATGTTGGGATGTTGAATACCTGAAAATATGCAGACCATCAGATCATGTGAGTTATGGTGCGTTTCCACGGACTTGTGTGGTGACTTTGCTTATTGAAGGATTATTACAGCTCCCTATGCTGGAGATGACCTCAGATGGTCTGAGGCACTTCTGGGATGTGTATTTTGAGTTTAACAGGTTTTTAACCACGACCTAACATGACAGGTCAACTGTATGACGCTGAAAGAGCAGTTGCAGATAGTTTTTTTTCCGAAAACTGTTGCCTCAATTCTTGTGTTGTAGCCCGGCTAGCTCAGTCGGTAGAGTATGAGACTCTTAATCTCAGGGTTGTGGGTTCGAGCCCCACGTTGGGCGGAGCCTTTTAGGGCAATCAAGAGACTTCTTCTCCAAGAAGAGTCTTCTTCTCCAAGAGTCTTCTTCTCCAAGAGTCTTCTTCTCCAAGAGTCTTCTTCTCCAAGAGTCTTCTTCTCCAAGAGTCTTCTTCTCCAAGAGACTTCTTCTCCAAGAAGAGTCTTCTTCTCCAAGAGACTTCTTCTCCAAGAAGAGTCTTCTTCTCCAAGAGTCTTCTTCTCCAAGAGACTTCTTCTCCAAGAAGAGTCTCTTGGCCAAAAGACTCTTCCTCCAAGAAGAGTTAGAACTTCAAATCAAATGTAAACAGGTAATGCGTCCATGTTGGGATGTTGAATACCTGAAAATATGCAGACCATCAGATCGTCTGAGCTATGGTGCGTTTCCACGGACTTGCACGGTGACTTTGCTTATTGAAGGATGATTACAGCTCCCTATGCTGGAGATGACCTCAGATGGTCTGAGGCACTTCTGGGATGTGTATTTTGAGTTTAACAGGTTTTTAACCACGACCTAACATGACAGGTCAACTGTATGACGCTGAAAGAGCAGTTGCAGATAGTTTTTTTTCCAAAAGATGTTGCTTAAATTCTGGGGTTGTAGCCCGGCTAGCTCAGTCGGTAGAGCATGAGACTCTTAATCTCAGGGTCGTGGGTTCGAGCCCCACGATGGGCGGAGCCTTTTAGGGCAATCAAGAGACTTCTTCTCCAAGAAGAGTCTTCTTCTCCAAGAGTCTTCTTTTCCAAGAGACTTCTTCTCCAAGAAGAGTCTCTTGGCCAAAAGACTCCTCCTCCAAGAAGAGTTAGAACTTCAAATCAAATGTAAACAGGCAATGCATCCATGTTGGGATGTTGAATACCTGAAAATATGCAGACCATCAGATCATGTGAGTTATGGTGCGTTTCCACGGACTTGCACGGTGACTTTGCTTATTTAAGGATGATTACAGCTCACTCTGCTTGAGATGACCTCAGATGGTCTGAGGCACTTCTGGGATGTGTATTTTGAGTTTAACAGGTTTTTAACCACGACCTAACATGACAGGTCAACTGTATGACGCTGAAAGAGGAGTTGCAGATAGTTTTTTTTCCAAAAAATGTTGCTTAAATTCTGGGGTTGTAGCCCGGCTAGCTCAGTCGGTAGAGCATGAGACTCTTAATCTCAGGGTCGTGGGTTCGAGCCCCACGTTGGGTGGAGCCTTTTAGGGCAATCAAGAGACTTCTTCTCCAAGAAGAGTCTCTTGGCCAAAAGACTCCTCCTCCAAGAAGAGTTAGAACTTCAAATCAAATGTAAACAGGCAATGCGTCCATGTTGGGATGTTGAATACCTGAAAATATGCAGACCATCAGATCATGTGAGTTATGGTGCGTTTCCACGGACTTGTGCAGTGACTTTGCTTATTGAAGGATTATTACAGCTCCCTATGCTGGAGATGACCTCAGATGGTCTGAGGCACTTCTGGGATGTGTATTTTGAGTTTAACAGGTTTTTAACCACGACCTAACATGACAGGTCAACTGTATGACGCTGAAAGAGCAGTTGCAGATAGTTTTTTTTCCAAAAACTGTTGCCTCAATTCTTGTGTTGTAGCCCGGCTAGCTCAGTCGGTAGAGCATGAGACTCTTAATCTCAGGGTCGTGGGTTCGAGCCCCACGTTGGGCGGAGCCTTTTAGGGCAATCAAGAGACTTCTTCTCCAAGAAGAGTCTCTTGGCCAAAAGACTCCTCCTCCAAGAAGAGTTAGAACTTCAAATCAAATGTAAACAGGTAATGCGTCCATGTTGGGATGTTGAATACCTGAAAATATGCAGACCATCAGATCGTCTGAGCTATGGTGCGTTTCCACGGACTTGCGCGATGACTTTGCTTATTGAAGGATGATTACAGCTCACTCTGCTGGAGATGACCTCAGATGGTCTGAGGCACTTCTGGGATGTGTATTTTGAGTTTAACAGGTTTTTAACCACGACCTAACATGACAGGTCAACTGTATGACGCTGAAAGAGTAGTTGCAGATAGTTTTTTTTCCAAAAAATGTTGCTTAACTTCTGGGGTTGTAGCCCGGCTAGCTCAGTCGGTAGAGCATGAGACTCTTAATCTCAGGGTCGTGGGTTCGAGCCCCACGTTGGGCGGAGCCTTTTAGGGCAATCAAAAGACTCCTCCTCCAAGAAGAGTTAGAACTTCAAATCAAATGTAAACAGGTAATGCGTCCATGTTGGGATGTTGAATACCTGAAAATATGCAGACCATCAGATCGTCTGAGCTATGGTGCGTGACTTCTTCTTCTCCAAGAGACTTCTTCTCCAAGTTGGGATGTTGAATGTGAGGCTCCATGTTGGGATGTTGAATACCTGAAAATATGCAGACCATCAGATCGTCTGAGCTATGGTGCGTTTCCACGGACTTGCGCGATGACTTTGCTTATTGAAGGATGATTACAGCTCACTCTGTTGGAGATGACCTCAGATGGTCTGAGGCACTTCTGGGATGTGTATTTTGAGTTTAACAGGTTTTTAACCACGACCTAACATGACAGGTCAACTGTATGACGCTGAAAGAGTAGTTGCAGATAGTTTTTTTTCCAAAAAATGTTGCTTAAATTCTGGGGTTGTAGCCCGGCTAGCTCAGTCGGTAGAGCATGAGACTCTTAATCTCAGGGTCGTGGGTTCGAGCCCCACGTTGGGCGGAGCCTTTTAGGGCAATCAAAAGACTCCTCCTCCAAGAAGAGTTAGAACTTCAAATCAAATGTAAACAGGTAATGCGTCCATGTTGGGATGTTGAATACCTGAAAATATGCAGACCATCAGATCGTCTGAGCTATGGTGCGTGACTTCTTCTTCTCCAAGAGACTTCTTCTCCAAGTTGGGATGTTGAATGTGAGGCTCCATTTTGGGATGTTGAATACCTGAAAATATGCAGACCATCAGATCATGTGAGTTATGGTGCGTTTCCACGGACTTGCACGGTGACTTTGCTTATTTAAGGATGATTACAGCTCACTCTGCTTGAGATGACCTCAGATGGTCTGAGGCACTTCTGGGATGTGTATTTTGAGTTTAACAGGTTTTTAACCACGACCTAACATGACAGGTCAACTGTATGACGCTGAAAGAGTAGTTGCAGATAGTTTTTTTTCCAAAAAATGTTGCTTAAAATCTGGGGTGGTAGCCCGGCTAGCTCAGTCGGTAGAGCATGAGACTCTTAATCTCAGGGTCGTGGGTTCGAGCCCCACGTTGGGCGGAGCCTTTTAGGGCAATCAAAAGACTCCTCCTCCAAGAAGAGTTAGAACTTCAAATCAAATGTAAACAGGTAATGCGTCCATGTTGGGATGTTGAATACCTGAAAATATGCAGACCATCAGATCATGTGAGTTATGGTGCGTTTCCACGGACTTGTGCGGTGACTTTGCTTATTGAAGGATTATTACAGCTCCCTATGCTGGAGATGACCTCAGATGGTCTGAGGCACTTCTGGGATGTGTATTTTGAGTTTAACAGGTTTTTAACCACGACCTAACATGACAGGTCAACTGTATGACGCTGAAAGAGTAGTTGCAGATAGTTTTTTTTCCAAAAAATGTTTGCTTAAATTCTGGGGTTGTAGCCCGGCTAGCTCAGTCGGTAGAGCATGAGACTCTTAATGTTGGGCGGAGCCTTTTAGGGCAATCAAGAGACTTCTTCTCCAAGAAGATTCTTCTCCAAGAAGAATCTTCTTCTCCAAGTAGAGTCTTCTTCTCCAAGAGTCTTCTTCTCCAAGAGACTTCTTCTCCAAGAAGAGTCTCTTGGCCAAAAGACTCCTCCTCCAAGAAGAGTTAGAACTTCAAATCAAATGTAAACAGGCAATGTGTCCATGTTGGGATGTTGAATACCTGTCTCAGGGTCGTGGGTTCGAGCCCCACGTTGGGCGGAGCCTTTTAGGGCAATCAAGAGACTTCTTCTCCAAGAAGAGTCTTCTTCTCCAAGAAGAGTCTTCTTCTCCAAGAGTCTTCTTCTCCAAGAGTCTTCTTCTCCAAGAGACTTCTTCTCCAAGAAGAGACTTCTTCTCCAAGAAGAGTCTCTTGGCCAAAAGACTCCTCCTCCAAGAAGAGTTAGAACTTCAAATCAAATGTAAACAGGTAATGCGTCCATGTTGGGATGTTGAATACCTGAAAATATGCAGACCATCAGATCGTCTGAGCTATGGTGCGTTTCCACGGACTTGCACGGTGACTTTGCTTATTGAAGGATGATTACAGCTCCCTATGCTGGAGATGACCTCAGATGGTCTGAGGCACTTCTGGGATGTGTATTTTGAGTTTAACAGGTTTTTAACCACGACCTAACATGACAGGTCAACTGTATGACGCTGAAAGAGCAGTTGCAGATAGTTTTTTTTCCGAAAACTGTTGCCTCAATTCTTGTGTTGTAGCCCGGCTAGCTCAGTCGGTAGAGCATGAGACTCTTAATCTCAGGGTCGTGGGTTCGAGCCCCACGTTGGGCGGAGCCTTTTAGGGCAATCAAGAGACTTCTTCTCGGAGACTTCTTCTCCAAGAAGAGTCTCTTGGCCAAAAGACTCCTCCTCCAAGAAGAGTTAGAACTACATAAAATGTAAACAGGTAATGCGTCCATGTTGGGATGTTGAATACCTGAAAATATGCAGACCATCACATCGTCTGAGCTATGGTGCGTTTCCACGGACTTGCGCGATGACTTTGCTTATTGAAGGATGATTACAGCTCACTCTGCTGGAGATGACCTCAGATGGTCTGAGGCACTTCTGGGATGTGTATTTTGAGTTTAACAGGTTTTTAACCACGACCTAACATGACAGGTCAACTGTATGACGCTGAAAGAGTAGTTGCAGATAGTTTTTTTTCCAAAAAATGTTGCTTAACATTTGGGGTTGTAGCCCGGCTAGCTCAGTCGGTAGAGCATGAGACTCTTAATCTCAGGGTCGTGGGTTCGAGCCCCACGTTGGGCGGAGCCTTTTAGGGCAATCAAGAGACTTCTTCTCCAAGAAGAGTCTTCTTCTCCAAGAGTCTTCTTCTCCAAGAGACTTCTTCTCCAAGAAGAGACTTCTTCTCCAAGAAGAGTCTCTTGGCCAAAAGACTCCTCCTCCAAGAAGAGTTAGAACTTCAAATCAAATGTAAACAGGCAATGCGTCCATGTTGGGATGTTGAATACCTGAAAATATGCAGACCATCAGATCATGTGAGTTATGGTGCGTTTCCACGGACTTGCACGGTGACTTTGCTTATTTAAGGATGATTACAGCTCACTCTGCTTGAGATGACCTCAGATGGTCTGAGGCACTTCTGGGATGTGTATTTTGAGTTTAACAGGTTTTTAACCACGACCTAACATGACAGGTCAACTGTATGACGCTGAAAGAGTAGTTGCAGATAGTTTTTTTTCCAAAAAATGTTGCTTAAATTCTGGGGTTGTAGCCCGGCTAGCTCAGTCGGTAGAGCATGAGACTCTTAATCTCAGGGTCGTGGGTTCGAGCCCCACGTTGGGCGGAGCCTTTTAGGGCAATCAAGAGACTTCTTCTCCAAGAAGAGTCTCTTGGCCAAAAGACTCCTCCTCCAAGAAGAGTTAGAACTTCAAATCAAATGTAAACAGGTAATGCGTCCATGTTGGGATGTTGAATACCTGAAAATATGCAGACCATCAGATCGTCTGAGCTATGGTGCGTTTCCACGGACTTGCGCGGTGACTTTGCTTATTGAAGGATGATTACAGCTCACTCTGCTGGAGATGACCTCAGATGGTCTGAGGCACTTCTGGGATGTGTATTTTGAGTTTAACAGGTTTTTAACCACGACCTAACATGACAGGTCAACTGTATGACGCTGAAAGAGTAGTTGCAGATAGTTTTTTTTCCAAAAAATGTTGCTTAACTTCTGGGGTTGTAGCCCGGCTAGCTCAGTCGGTAGAGCATGAGACTCTTAATCTCAGGGTCGTGGGTTCGAGCCCCACGTTGGGTGGAGCCTTTTAGGGCAATCAAAAGACTCCTCCTCCAAGAAGAGTTAGAACTTCAAATCAAATGTAAACAGGTAATGCGTCCATGTTGGGATGTTGAATACCTGAAAATATGCAGACCATCAGATCGTCTGAGCTATGGTGCGTGACTTCTTCTTCTCCAAGAGACTTCTTCTCCAAGTTGGGATGTTGAATGTGAGGCTCCATGTTGGGATGTTGAATACCTGAAAATATGCAGACCATCAGATCGTCTGAGCTATGGTGCGTTTCCACGGACTTGCGCGATGACTTTGCTTATTGAAGGATGATTACAGCTCACTCTGTTGGAGATGACCTCAGATGGTCTGAGGCACTTCTGGGATGTGTATTTTGAGTTTAACAGGTTTTTAACCACGACCTAACATGACAGGTCAACTGTATGACGCTGAAAGAGTAGTTGCAGATAGTTTTTTTTCCAAAAAATGTTTGCTTAAATTCTGGGGTTGTAGCCCGGCTAGCTCAGTCGGTAGAGCATGAGACTCTTAATCTCAGGGTCGTGGGTTCGAGCCCCATGTTGGGCGGAGCCTTTTAGGGCAATCAAGAGACTTCTTCTCCAAGAAGATTCTTCTCCAAGAAGAATCAAGAAGATTCTTCTCCAAGAAGACGCATTGCCTGTTTACATTTGATTTGAAGTTCTAACTCTTCTTGGAGGAGGAGTCTTTTGGCCAAGAGACTCTTCTTGGAGAAGAAGTCTCTTGGAGAAGAAGACTCTTCTTGGAGAAGAAGACTCTTCTTGGAGAAGAAGACTCTTCTTCTCCAAGAAGAGTCTTCTCTCCAAGAAGAAGAGTCTTTCTCCAAGTAGAGTCTTCTTTCCTCCAAGAGTCTCTTCTCCAAGAGTCTTCTTCTCCAAGAGACTTCTTCTCCAAGAAGAGTCTCTTGGCCAAAAGACTCCTCCTCCAAGAAGAGTTAGAACTTCAAATCAAATGTAAACAGGCAATGTGTCCATGTTGGGATGTTGAATACCTGAAAATATGCAGACCATCAGATCATGTGAGTTATGGTGCGTTTCCACGGACTTGTGCGGTGACTT